>NW_027061276.1:0-1000 GCF_011386835.1 Chrysemys picta bellii | reverse complement strand
GAGCGGGTCCTAAAGCAACCTGTCCCCACTTCAACCCAGATTGGCCTAGCCACAACTCGACACCCCAAAACTGCCAGAAGCCCCGAATCCCTCTGTTTATTCCCCATCTCCCACCTGCCCCCCATTGCCCCTCAGCCTCAGGACACACACACACCACGCAAGATCCCCACCCCCAGCGCACATCCACAGCCCCCACTATTGCCATGTGCCCAGCTAAGCCCCGCTGGGGCGGAGGGAAGGAATGAAGCAGTGGCTTGTGGGAGATGTAGTATACCCCGGCCTACAACTCCCATCAGCCACCGCAGATCCAGCGGCACCGTGGGAAAGGCGGCGGCAGGGTCGGGGCCCAGGGCCCTCTGTTTGGGCGGGAGGCGCTTTTGGCATTACAGCTTCCGTTTGCAGAGCGGGGCCGGAAGTTGTCGGAAGAGGAAGTGATATCAGCGGTCTGGACGCCAACCGCGGTACGCCAGGGAACTCGGCTTTTGTTCTGCGCCAGTCGGTCCCGTGTCAACACGTCTCAGTTTTCTCTAGCCCGCCCCCGTCCGCCCGCCCCCCAGCCCGCCACGATCCCCCCCCCCCCGACCCCCCAGCCCGCCACGATCTCCCCCCCCCCGGACCCATCAGCCCGCCACGATCTCCCCCCCCGGACCCCCCAGCCCGCCACGATCTCCCCCCCCCGGACCCCCCAGCCCGCCGCAACCTTTCCCAGCTCGCCACAATCCGCTTCCCCGGTCCCCAGCCCGCCGCAACCTTTTCTAACCCACACCCCCAGCCCTCCGCAACCTCTCCCCCGTCCCCCCGCACACCCAGCCCGCCCTGTCCCGCCACACCCCCAGCCCACCACAACCTTCTCTAATCTGTACCCCCAGCCCACCACAACCTCCCCCCCGCACCCCCAGCCCGTCCCTGTCCCTCCGCACCCCCAGCCCGCCGCAACCTTCTCTAACCCGCACCCCCAGCCCGCCGCAACCTTCTCTAATCTGTACCCCCAGCCCACCAC
>NW_027061275.1:0-1000 GCF_011386835.1 Chrysemys picta bellii | reverse complement strand
GCCTCAGTGATTTCCCCGCCCACCACCTCCTGCCCAATCAGCAAAACCCACCTCTGGGATTTCCCTCCCAAAACATCCTGCCCAGTCAGCACCAGCCCCCTTAGTGATTTTTCCGCCCAACACCTCTTTTATCTGTTTACAATGCAAATATTTGTAATCAAAAGTAATATAAAGTGAGTACTGTACACTTTGCATTCTGTGTTGTAACTGAAATCAATATATTTGGAAATGTAGCTCAGCTCTGAATGTTAGGGCCTAGATGACTGAGGGGCAGGAAGCCAGGCAGTGCAGTTTCCTACATTAGTGTACATTAAAGTGCTGTTGTAGGAGACATTTCTAGTCTAAAAACATGGGCAGGAGCGGATTTTGGCTAAGGAATGTCAGCGGAGAAAGGCTGTACCTGGAGGATTGAGCCGGGGGGGGGGGGGCGGGGGTGAATCCACCGGGTCTGATCCTGCTGCCATTGAAAGCAATTGGAGCTTTGCTGCTGAGTCCAGCTGGAGCAGGAATGGGCCCAAAGTTCAGGGCTGCCCGGGGGGGGGGGCGGGGGGGGGCAAGTGGGGCAATTTGCCCCAGGTCCTGCAGGGGCCCCCATGAGAGTTTTTCGGGGCCCCTGGAGCGGGGTCCTTCACTCGCTCCGGGGGCCCTGGAAAACTCTCGCGGGGCCCGGGCCCCCGAAGCTTCTTCCACTCCGGGACCCGCCGCCGAAGTGCCCTGAAGACTCGCGGCGGGGGGTCCTTCCGCCCCGGGACCTGACGCCGAAGTGCTGGGTCTTCGGCGGCAGGGACCCTCCGCCGCCGAATACCCCAGGCCCCCTGAATCCTCTGAGCAGCCCTGCCAAAGTTAGCTGCTTTGCCCGGGCCTGGCTCTTGTGTATGCATATGATCCTCACTGCCATGCTGAGAGCCATGGAATGCAGGAGGGGATGGCTGTGGGGACTGGACCACCTGGTGTGAACTCTCCAGGACTCTTTGGTAAATGACAGCATGGGCCCAGCCCT
>NW_027061274.1:0-1000 GCF_011386835.1 Chrysemys picta bellii | reverse complement strand
CTAGAAAGAGAGAGGTGAAACGGGTTAGCTGTGGCTCAGTAGAGAGCACGTGTACAAGGTAGATTCAGATGACATTGGCAAGGTACTCGGCCCTGCCGGAAATTACCCTAATTCCTACTTTTCGGCACCGATCTCTTTCAGAGCGCAGGAGAGCTTGAGGCAAAAGGCGGGTCCAGGTGGATGCAGAGGACGCGGGCTTTGACTTGGCTGAGTGCGTGAGTGAGGAGGGCACGGGACAGCTAGTAGGACAAACCCTGAACCCTCTCAAGAGGCTGGTTTCTAGAACTGCTTTCCAAATGGCAGTGTTACCTTGTGAAAGGCAGGGAAAGACCCACACCCTAGTTAGAGGGAGCTCACTTTGGACCTTGGCGTGAAGAGGGCCGATGCAGAGAGGAGAAAAGGGAAAGCGATCTGAACCCTGATTACAGAGCAGTCACCTTTTCTTTAGTAAAAATACACCTCCTTTACACAATGAGGGTGGGGGGAGTCCTGAATGTGAAAAGATCTGGAAATGAACAGGTAAGGGAGGGATCCTTCTGCGTGTCCCCTTTCCAATCAATCCTCCGTCCCTCAGCGACATCCTTCCCGACTTACCTCCTACCCCACCAAGAAAATGACAACTTTGTGCCCCCTACCTTTACCAGAAAAGACCCTTCTTACTTGTGACGCGGTCCTGTTAGTAAGGTTAGGTGCACCCACGTGCCGGCTCTGAATACCACCGTATCTACCTACAACATCTCAACATGAACACATTTCAGAAAGGACCGCCACCTCAATCTCTTCCAACGTAGCCCGAGGAATCTCCTCTCTTTATCACCAAAGAGACACAAGGCCGGGAATTCGGACACAACTAACGGAGCTGTCCGAATCCCTACAGTTGACGCTCGTCAGTCCGACAGTGTTCTTTCTTGTGCACAAGAAAACAAAGGGTGAAAGTTGTGGTTGGTTGAGCGGTGTAAATTGGGCAGGGCAAAAGGACTTGAGGAAGGATTACACGGAA
>NW_027061273.1:0-1000 GCF_011386835.1 Chrysemys picta bellii | reverse complement strand
TCTGACCAGGATAGGTCCCAAGTAAGATTTCACTTCAAATCTCAAAAAAGCCAAGTATAAATCATTCTGGGGGAATTTACTGTGACTAATAGAAACAGGACCTCAATCCTTCTCATGTGGGAGGGGGATGGGGAATCTCTCAGCCAGAGGTGGAACAAGGCTCCCCTAGTTTAAGTACTTGTGGCACCTTAGAGACTAACAAATTTATTAGAGCATAAGCTTTCGTGGGCTACAACCCACTTCTTCGGATGCATCCGAAGAAGTGGGTTGTAGCCCACGAAAGCTTATGCTCTAATAAATTTTAGTCTCTAAGGTGCCACAAGTACTCCTGTTCTTTTTGAGGATACAGACTAACACTGCTGCTACCCTGAAACCTAGTTTAAGTGTGGCTCATTAGACAGCAGGATTACAAGGTAATCTCCCTGTGTGGAAATTACCCTAATTCCTAGTTTTCAGCACTTGTGTGTTGCAGAAGTTAGGAGAGCTTTCACAAGAACTCAGCACCTTCTTCCTAGTCAACACAAACTGCTTGAGGTTTCCTGCTAGGCGTCTTTTTCCGGGTAAGCTCAAGCCTGCACACACATTTGCCCCCTAGGACCATTTGTCTAGTGAGTGCAAGCTGCTTTAGGAGTTTCCTACCCAGTACTTTTTGTAATATCAGTAGAAGAGTCTGTTCCCCTTTCCCTTCCATGTCTCCTCTCCAGTAAGGGTATCATCTACAGGGTTACCTGCCCAGTACCTCCTGCCCAGTCCTTGAGGTTGGCTTCCATGGTTTTTGACCCAGCACCTTCTGCCCAATCAACAGCTGCTGCTTCAGTGATTTTTCTACCCAGCACCTCCTGACCAATCAGCAAAACACTCCTCTGGGCTTCCCTCCCAACACCGCTTACCCAGTCAGTGCCAACCCCCTCAGTGACTTTTCCTGCCCAACACCTCCTGCCCTGTGAGCAAAACCCACCTCAGCGCTTTCCTGCTAAGCACTTCCTACCTAGTCAGCGCC
>NW_027061272.1:0-1000 GCF_011386835.1 Chrysemys picta bellii | reverse complement strand
AGCCCTCTTAGTGATTTTCCAGCCCAACATCTCCCACCCAGTCAGCAAAACTCACCCCTGGCCTTTCCCTCCCAACACCTCCTACCCACTCAGCAGGAGCCACCTCAGTGATTTTCCCACTCAGATCCTCCTGCCCAGTCAGTGCCAGCCCCCCAGTGATTTTCCTATCCAGCGCCTCCCACCTAGTCAGCACCATTCCCCTCAGTGACTTTTCCCGCCCAGCACCACCTACCGAATCAGCACCAGCCGTCTCAGTGACCTTTTCTGCCCAGCGCCTACTACCCAGTCAGCGCGAGCTATCTTAGTGATCTTCCCAACCAATACCTCTTACTCAGTCTGCGCAACCCACCTCTGGGCTTTCCCTCCCAACTCCTCCTACCCAGTCAGCACCAACCCCCTCAGAGACTTTTCCTGCCCTGCGCCTCCTACCCTATCAGCGTGAGCTGCCTCAGTGATTTTCCTGCCCAGCACCTCCTCCCCAATCAGCAAAACCCACCTCAGGGCTTTCAAGCCCAGCGCTTCCTACCTAGTCAGCACCAGCCCCCTCAGTGATTTTCCAGCCCAATACCTCTCACCCAGTCAGCAAAACCCACCTCTGGGCTTTCCCTCCCAACACCTCCAACCCTGTCAGCAAGAGCCACCACAGTGATTTTCCCACTCAGAAACTCCTGCCCAGTCAGTGCCAGCACCTCAAAGATTTTCCCATCCAGCGCCTCATATCCAGTCAGCACGACCCACCTCTGTACTTTCCCTCCCAACATCTTCTGCCCAGTCAGCACCAGCCACCTCAGTGACTTTTCCCGCTCAGCACCTCCTACGTAGTCAGCGCCAACCCCATCAGTGATTTTCCAGCCCAACACCTCCCACCCAGTCAGCAAAACCAACCTCTGGGCTTTCCCTCCCAACTCTTCCTACCCAGTCAGCAAGAGCCACCTCAATGATTTTCCCACTCAGAGCCTCCTGCCCAGTCAGCGCCAGCGCCCCCTCAGTGACTTTTCCT
>NW_027061271.1:0-1000 GCF_011386835.1 Chrysemys picta bellii | reverse complement strand
AAATTCCCAGTCTCAGACTCCCCCTCACCTCCAGCAATGTGCATCTTGTACTGCCCAGGACACTAGTGGACAGCATGAGCTCATATAAAGGCTGTTGTTTCATTAATAGAAAATGATACGCTGAAGCCATGTTATCTCAAGTGGAAGGTCCCAAATGCACTGGTTAGCTAATACAATTGTTTTATTGTTATTCTTTCTTTCTGTAGTTAAAAGTCAGCAGTTCTCCAACTGGGGGCCCTGATGAGAAAGGGGGTTGCGGTATTGCAAACCTTACTTGCGTGCTGCCTTTAGAGCTGGGTGGCTGGAGAGTGGTGGCTGCTAGCTGGGTGCCCAGCTGTGAAGGCAGCACCGCTGCCAGCAGCAGTGCAGAAGTACGGGTGGCAGTACCATACCATGCCAGGTCAGCAGCTGATGCTGTATCACTGCCCAGCTTTGAAGGCAGCGCATAACTAAGAGTGGCATGGTATGGGGAGGGAGGTTGTCACAGCCTGCAATATTTTCAAAGGGGGTCCCAGCCAAAATGTTTGAGATTGTTTGTCTGTTTTAAATTATTACAAGTACTGAGGCATAAAAGTGAGATTTGGTTAAAAAGAAAATAAGATAAAATGCAAAGTAATACCTAATTTAGCAAGTTAAATGGATTCAAAACTAAGCTTTTTCTTACCATATGCTCTTCACAGTCTGTACTGTATGGAGGCCTCCAGGCTAGGACCTGTCTGTCAGTTAAGTGTTTCTTTAGGTGGTGTTGCTGCTATGAGTGGAGAGGAGTGGAGGAGAGGGGTGATTTTTCCTCTCTCCTTATACAGAGGTAATATCCCTCTGGGGTTCAGGTGAGAGGAGGCCTGGGGAATGTGTCTTTACATATTGGCAAAATTCTTGCTCACACCCTTCTTCCTGCAAAAAAATGGCTGTTTATCCAGGTGCTACTCCACAATAGCCAGATATCAGCATAATCAAGTGGATTAAGGTGTTGGCTAGCCCTCTGCCTGTAAGGAACTGG
>NW_027061270.1:0-1000 GCF_011386835.1 Chrysemys picta bellii | reverse complement strand
GATCCTACCCCCTACCTGTACCCTGACTGCCCAAAACCTTATCCACCTCCCCACCCCCAAAAAGCCCCCCTCCCGTCTCTTGACTGCTCCCTCCAGAACCTCCCTCCCCCTTCTCCGACCCCCTGGCCCCCTTACTCTG
Organism: Chrysemys picta bellii; assembly: GCF_011386835.1. Taxonomy (NCBI): domain Eukaryota; kingdom Metazoa; phylum Chordata; order Testudines; family Emydidae; genus Chrysemys; species Chrysemys picta. Next base: position 861 of record NW_027061270.1, on the reverse strand, counting down.
CCGCTCAGACCAGCGTGCGGGGAAGGAGGAGCAGGGGGAGGAGCTCCAGACTGCCGGTGCGAACGGCCGGCTGGTGATCTGCGACTGCAGGGAGGGAGGGAGTGCTCTCAGCTGCAGGGGAGAGGAGGGGGAAGTGGAGGAGGGGTCTCTCTGGCTGTCGGAGCCCCATGTAAATGGCACCATCCGGCCGGCTGCCCTGTTAGCAGCGCGTGCTCGGCAGAGGGGGGGAAGTCCGGACATTTACAAATTCCCCCCGGATGCTATTTTTAACTCTAAAAGCCGGACATGTCCGGGGGAATCCGGACGAATGGTAACCCTAACCAGGAGGCTACAGGGCCTTTAACAGAGTCCTCAGCGCCACACAGGCCCTGCCAGCAGAAGATAAGAGCCTGTTTCTGAAACCAAGACCCACCACATCTACTGCTTCCCCCCCAGCCGCTGGCCAGTAACACTGTCACAGAAGGAAATGCGGCTGGTCTGGTATGATTTGTTCTTGACAAATCCAGGCTGGCTATTCCGCGGAACCCTGTTATCCTCCAGGTGCTCGCAAGCTGATTGGTTAATCATTTGTTCCAGGATCTTTCCAGATATCGAAGTTAGGCTGCCTGGTCTATAATCCCCCGAGGCCTCTTTGTTCCCCCTTTTAACGAGAGATACTACGTTTGCTCCTCTCCAGTTCTCTGGGATCTCACCAGTCCTCCACGAGTTGTCAGAGATAATCGCTGATGGTTCCAAGACGGCTTCAGCTAGTTCCTGAAATACCCTGGAGTGAATTTCATCAGGCCCTGCTGACTGGAATACATCTAATTGATCTAAACAGTCTTTCACCTGTTCTTTCCCTGGGTTTGGTTTTCATTCCTT
>NW_027061269.1:0-1000 GCF_011386835.1 Chrysemys picta bellii | reverse complement strand
ATGTATATCACTAACCAAATTACTCATCAAAGAAATCTTTTGAACGCTGACGTTGGGTTTAAGGACTTTAACAAGCAAATGCTAACGTCAAAGCAAGTGGTCACTGATGTGGCGACCTGAGGTCATGGACTCCATCTGCGTTCTGCATCGAAGGAAGCGCCCACGTGGGTAAAAGCCAGCGTGTCTTCTGTGAGCAGGACCTATAAATACTGATTCAAGGGCATGATCCAGCATCTCTGGACTAACGGATTCTGATAGGGGGAATCCTGAGCGATTGGACAGAGGTCCACGAGAGGTCCCTCTCAGGTAACCCTGAGAGACTCACGGTGAACTAGCAGAGATCTCTGCTGTCATTTGGACTTACAAACTCTGAGTCAGTTGTTATGTATCTTACCTGCTTTAACCTCTCAATAACTCTCATTCCTTTTCTTAGTGTAAGCAGAGTCAGGAGGAGCTCTACCCTGACATCTGGTGGTGAATTATGGCGAGGGTGGAAAAGAACTCCAGGGGCGGATCTTGTTTGCATAGGCACACCCACTCGCCTGGCATGAAACCACAGCAACTCAAAGTGGTTACTTTGGCTGGTGTGGGATCCCCAGTTTCTCTGTTATTGGGGCAGGAAGAATAAAGTTTTGTTACCCTGATTCTGTGAATCAAGGCCAGTGGAACTGTTGTATGACAGAAGGACTGAGTGAGTCATTCACCATTACCTAAGTAGCATTTGCTTGTCAAGGGGCATGGGTTACAAAACCCAGTGAATTGAGAGAGGATGGGGACAGGTATTTGTACTGGATGGTGTGGCCGCCTCTCCAAGGGGGTTGAAACACCAATTGCACTACCTCCTCTCTCCATTGTTGAATGTCAGAGCTAACTTTGATTCCCTTAGGAGTCTAGTTACAGACTGCTGAGCTGAGTTTGCTTTGGGCCAGTGGTGCACTAGCACTGGGGCTCCCCTACTACTAGCTGAAATCACTAAGAGCTGAAATCATGAAAGAGCTAA
>NW_027061268.1:0-1000 GCF_011386835.1 Chrysemys picta bellii | reverse complement strand
GCACCCATGGGAGAGCCCCCCTGACAGTCAGGACAGGTGCGCAGAGAGAGAAGGACAAAGAGTGACACCCTAGAGAACCCTGCAGAAGGAGGGGAGCCCGCAGCGCCCTGCGGGGGAGTAGAGGGGTGGGGACGAGCAGCACAGGTGGGAATGGGCAGGGCCGGATTAACGCAGGGGCTTTAGGGGCTGCAGCCAAGGGCTAAGCGGGGGTCCCACAAAAATGAATCCATAATTATAGACAATTCAGTGGTCACCAACCCGCCGACCCTGGAGCCTCTGCCAGTCAATCGCGATCTCCGGGCTGCTAAAAGTCCAGCGGCGCAGCAGGGCTCAGGCAGGCTCCCTGCGTGCCGTGGCCCCACGCCACTCCCGGAAGCGGCCGGCTGCTGACGCGTCTCTGCGGCCCGTGGCGGGGAGGGGGGGGAGGAGGCTCTGCGTGCTACCCCCGCCCCCAACACCAAGAACCGGCCAATGTGAGCTCCAGGGGTGGCGCTTGCGGGCACACTGCAGCCCTCTCCCCCTCTCCCCGCTGGGGCGCGCAGAGACGTGCCAGAAGCCGGCTGCTTCCAGGAGCGACATAGGGCCATGGCATGCAGGCAGCCTGCCTGAGTCCTGCTGCACCGCCGGCCAGGAGCTGCCTGTGGTAAGTGCCTCCTGGCCAGAGCCTGCACCTCTCACCCCCTCCCGCACCCCAACCCCCTGCCCCAGGTCAGAACCCCCTCCAGCACCCAAACTCCCTCCCAGACCCCGCACCCCGTCCTCCACCCCAACCCCCTGCCCCAGATCAGAACCCCCTCCAACATCAAACTCCCTCCCAGAACCCCACCCCCTCCTCCACCCCAACCCCCTGCCCCTGGTCAGAACCCCATCCAGCACTGAAACTACCTTCCAGACCCCACACCCCGTCCTCCACCCCAACCCCCTGCCCCAGGTCAGAACCCTCTCCAGCACTGAAACTCCCTTCCAGACCCCGCACCCCCTCCTCCACCCCAGCCCCCTG
>NW_027061267.1:0-1000 GCF_011386835.1 Chrysemys picta bellii | reverse complement strand
CCCCTGGTCAGAACCTCCTCCAGCACCCAAACTCCCTCCCAGACCCCGCACCCCGTCCTTCACCCCAACCCCCTGCCCCTAGTCAGAACCCCCTCCAGCACCCAAACTCCCTCCCAGACCCCGCACCCCCTCCTCCACCCCAACCGCCCGCCCCAGATCAGAACCCCCTCCAGCATCAAACTCCCTCCCAGAAACCACACCCCCTCCTCCACCCCAACCGCCCTCCCCTGGTCAGAACCCCCTCCAGCATCAAACTCCCTCCCAGAAACCACACCCCCTCCTCCACCCCAACCCCCTGCCCCTGGTCAGAACCCTCTTCTGCACCCAAACTCCCTCCCAGACCCCGCACCCCGTCCTCCACCCCAACCCCCTGCCCCTGGTCAGAACCCCCTCCAACATCAAACTCCCTCCCAGAACCCCACCCCCTCCTCCACCCCAACCCCCTGCCCCTGGTCAGAACCCCCTCCTGCACCCAAACTCCCTCCCAGACCCCGCACCCCCTCCTCCACCCCAACCCCCTCCCCCGAAACCCCTCCTGCACCCAAACTCCCTCCCAAACCCTGCAGCCCCTCCTCCACCCCAGCCCCCTGCCCCTGGTCAGAACCTCCTCCAGCACCCAAACTCCCTCCCAGAACCCGCACCCCCTCCTCCACCCCAACCCCCTACCCCAGGTCAGAACCCCCTCCTGCATCAAACTCCCTCCCAGACCCCACACCCCCTCCTCCACCCCAACCCCCTACCCCAGGTCAGAACCCCCTCCTGCATCAAACTCCCTCCCAGACCCCACACACCCTCCTCCACCCCAACCCCCTACCCCAGGTCAGAACCCCCTCCAGCACCCAAACTCCCTCCCAGACCCCACACCCCCTCCTCCACCCCAACCCCCTCCCCCAGGTTAGAACCCCCTCCTACATCAAACTCCCTCCCAGACCCCACACCCCTCACCTCTCCTGCACCCCAACACTATGCCCCAGCCTGGAGCTCGTTCCTGTACCCAAAC
>NW_027061266.1:0-1000 GCF_011386835.1 Chrysemys picta bellii | reverse complement strand
TCCCTCCCAGAAAGAAACTAATCTAACAGCTGTTCTAAGGTAAGAATTAGGCTATTTTGAATTTACTTAACTCTATTCTACATGTTTTAAGATTGAAACGAAACCACAGAACAGCTTTATGTTAACTAAAAGGCAAGTTTAGTACAGCGTTAATAGCCTCGATGCCATAATTGTGATCGTTTTGTTTTAAATTAGGAAAAAGACTTGTATACAGGTGTCACGGAGTATTGGGGAACTCAGGGCCCTGCACCCCCGGCTTCCTGCGATTCACCATGACTCTCAGCCAGCCAGTAAAGCAGAAGGTTTATTTGGATGACAGGAATACAGTCCAAGACAGGTCTTGCAGGCACAGACAACAGGGCCCCCCTCAGTTAGGTCCAGCTTGGGGTCCCAGGGCATCCCAGCCCCCCCCCTTTGGGGGGTCAGAGCCATCTCTGCCTCCCAGCCATCTCTCCAGCCCGCTTCCAACACTCTGCCTTCAGCGACCCCTCCCACAGCCTTTGTTCAGTTTCCCGGGCCAAGGTGTCACCTGGCCTCCAACCCCTTCCTGGGCTCCCATGCTACACGCCCAGGTATTCGCCTTCGGGCAGACTCCCATCCCCCAATGCAGACTATCCTAGCCACACTCCCCTGTCAGCATTCACACACCCCAGTAAGAACAGTCCCAGTTCGTCACATCTCCCCCTTTCGAGACCGAACTGAGCAGGGTCACTTTAGCCAGTGACCCGGGGAAGTTCGAACCTACCCCCGTTTCCATGGATGCCCCCGCATCCCTCCCATTCCTTGGTGAGAATTACACCAGGCTCCTCCAGTTTCATGCCCCCCCTTAGGTCGGGGGTGCTTGTTGGCACTCGCAGTTCGCATGTGGGAAGGTTTATGCGGCCTGTGCCCTTTTCCCACCCCCATACCTCTGGGGTTCCAACTGGGCTGTGGTCTTCTCCCAGCGCTCCAGTCTGGAGGTCTGTGCTTTGGGCTCTCTTGGTTTAGAGCCGCCCTTTTA
>NW_027061265.1:0-1000 GCF_011386835.1 Chrysemys picta bellii | reverse complement strand
CAGGCCTCAGGTCATGTAATTAGACTGTAGGGGAATCTCGAGCCTCTTAATATCTTGAGCAGCGTGACCGCCCTGTAAGCTGGGTCCCGGTCTGGGCTATTGTGTCGTTTTGACATTCTGCTCCGTTATTTGGCTATTGAGGGTGACTGCCCTGTCATCAGGGTGCAAGTCACTTCCCTCTGTCTTTGGAGGGGCATTGAGCTCTTTGTAAAACTGAGCAATGTGACCGCCCTGTATCTGGGGTCCGGGTCTCTGCCCTCTTGCTCATTTGGCTTTACGCCGTGCTCTGCCCCATTAGTCAGCGTGACAACCCTGTAATTAGGGTCCATGTCACAAGCCTCTCTAGGATGGGACATATCGAGCTCTTTGGTACTTTGACAGCTTGACCTTCCTGTAATTCAAGTTATGGTCTCCCCTATTTGGCTAATGCCAGCGACCACCCTGTAATCAGGGTACAGGTTGCATCTCGCTATTGAAAACTGGGGGATTAGAATCATGTCCATAACATGGGCAGCTTGACCTCCCTGTAACTAGGGTTTGCGTCTCCGAGGCCCTTTGGGTCTCCGTTAACAGGTTGGTGAGTGTGACTGCCCTGTAATCAGGGTGCAAGTCACCTCCCCGTGTCTTTGGAGGGGCATTGAGCTCTTTGTAAAACTGAGCAATGTGACCGCCCTGTATCTGGGGTCCGGGTCTCTGCCCTCTTGCTCATTTGGCTTTACGCCGTGCTCTGCCCCATTAGTCAGCGTGACATCCCTGTAATTAGGGTCCATGTCACAAGCCTCTCTAGGATGGGACATATCGAGCTCTTTGGTACTTTGACAGCTTGACCTTCCTGTAATTCAGGTTATGGTCTCTCCTCTTTGGCTAATGCCAGCGACCACCCTGTAATCAGGGTACAGGTTGCATCTCGCTTTTGAAAACTGGGTAATTAGAATCATTTCCTTTACATGGGCAACTTGACCTCCCTGTAACTAGGGTTTGCGTCTCCGAGGCCCTTTGG
>NW_027061264.1:0-1000 GCF_011386835.1 Chrysemys picta bellii | reverse complement strand
ATGCGGAAAGGAACAGTGTATCAGTAGATTACACTGAGTTTGCGTACGGGACATGGCATTGTCGGTTCTCACTTACACACGCCTTGTGCTCTCTCTCTCTGTTTCAGACATCATGAAGCACAATTGGAGAAGAAGGAAGTGTCAGGAATGCCACACACAGAGGAGAAAAGAAGATGGAGGAAAAGGAAAGGAACTCTGGGCACAGTAACCAACCTCAAATCAGGCCTCAGGTCATGTAATTAGACTGTAGGGGAATCTCGAGCCTCTTAATACCTTGAGTAGCGTGACCACCCAGTAACCTGGGTCCCGGTTTGTGCTATTGTGTCGTTTTGACATTCTGCTTCGTTATTTGGCTATTGAGGGTGACTGCCCTGTCATCAGGGTGCAAGTCACTTCCCTCTGTCTTTGGAGGGGCATTGAGCTCTTTCTTAAACTGAGCAATGTGACCGCCCTGTATCTGGGGTCCGGGTCTCGGCCCTCTTGCTCATTTGGCTTTACGCCGTGCTCTGCCCCATTAGTCAGTGTGACAACCCTGTAATTAGGGTCTATGTCACAAGCCTCTCTAGGATGGGACATATTGAGCTCTTTGGTACTTTGACAGCTTGACCTTCCTGTAATTCAGGTTATGGTCTCCCCTATTTGGCTAATGCCAGCGACCACCCTGTAATCAGGGTACAGGTTGCATCTCGCTTTTGAAATCTGGGGGATTAGAATCATGTCCATAACATGGGCAGCTTGACCTCCCTGTAACTAGGGTTTGCGTCTCCGAGGCCCTTTGGGTCTCCGTTATAGTGCTGATGAGTGTGACTGCCCTGTAATCAGGGGGCAAGTCACCTCCCCCTGTCTTTGGAGGGGCATTGAGCTCTTTGTTAAACTGAGCAATGTGAATCATTTCCGTTACGTGGGCAACTTGACCTCCCTGTAACTAGGGTTTGCGTCTCCGAGGCCCTTTGGGTCTCCGTTATAGGGTTGGTGAGTGTGACTGCCCTGTAATCAGGGT
>NW_027061263.1:0-1000 GCF_011386835.1 Chrysemys picta bellii | reverse complement strand
AGGATGCTAAAGATACATAAACATAAAGGCTGTGGTGACTCTGAAGGGGGTGGGTCAGAGCCTGGGCGGGAAACGCTGAGGTGACTCTGAACTGGGGATGGGGAGGTGAGAGCTGGATGGGAAACACTGAGGTGAATCTGAAGTGGTTGGGGAGCGGGGGTCACAGCCTGGGCGGGAAAGTCTGTGGTGACTCTGAAGGGGGGTGAGGTCAGAGCATTGGCGGGAAAGGCTGAGGTAACTCCGAAAGAGTCGGGGATCGGAGCCTGGGCAGGAAAGTCTGAGGTGGCAGAGGAGGAGGAGTCCAGCACTTGGGCCGGAAACGCTGAGGTGACCCTAAGGGGGTGGGGAGGTGGGAGCCTGGGCGGGAAATGCTGTGGTGATTCTGAAGAGGGGGAGGTGTCAGAGCGTGGGCTGGAAAGGCTGAGGTGACTCTGAATGGCGGGGCGGGGAGGGGGGGCGGTGAGAGCCTGGATGGGAAAAACTGAGGTGAAACTGAAGTGGTTGGGGAGCGGGAGTCAGAGCCTGGGTGGGAAAGTCTGTGGTGACTCTGAAGGTGGGTGAGGTCGGAGCATTGGCGGGAAAGGCTGAGGTAACTCCGAAAGAGTCGGGGGTCGGAGCCTGGGCAGGAAAGTCTGAGGTGGCAGAGGTGGAGAAGTCCAGCACTTGGGCGGGAAATGCTGAGGTGACCCTAAGGGGATGGGGAGGTGGGAGCCTGGGCGGGAAATGCTGTGGTGATTCTGAAGAGGGGGAGGTGTCAGAGCGTGGGCTGGAAAGGCTGAGGTGACTCCGAAGGGGCTGGGTCAGAGCCTGGGCGGGAAAGGCTGAGGTGACTCTGAAGGGGCTGGGTCGGAGTCTGGGCGGGAAAGTCTGAGGTGTCTCTGAAGGCGGGAGGCCAGAGCCTGGGTAACACCAGAGGAGGAACCTGGAGTCTGGGCAGGAAAGTCTGAGGTGGCTGAGGAGGAGGAGACCGGCACACTAAGGTGAATTTGAAGTGGTTGGG
>NW_027061262.1:0-1000 GCF_011386835.1 Chrysemys picta bellii | reverse complement strand
CTGATTGAGGCAGTAGAGTGGAAGGTAAAGGCATGTATTGCTGCAGCCAGGGCTTCATCTGGGATGGGCAGGGGGGTTGTTTCCTGCTTCTGTTGTGCATAGCTGGAAGTCTCAAACAAAAATCTGTTACTTTAGGGACTGTCTTCCCCTCAATTTAACATCCACATGATACCTTGTTGTAGGGGGTTAGGACAACTCACCTTGATGGTGTCTTTTCTTGGCATGCCCATATTTTCTTTATAAAAGTGGCTACTCTTGTTACTGACCTTCTGGGAAGGACTAATGGACAGGCAGTAGATACTGAGGAGGTGGGGCCAATATTTCAAAGTCAATAGGTAACTTAGTTATCTGCTTTAGAAGTAGGTTTTGGTTTCCTGTTGACTGCTAGCTAACAGATCTTTTAGGGCCAAACCTTGGCATTTGCACAAAGTCTTAAGCAAATCCAGAAATTACAAAAACTGATCAATTTGCCATGCAAAGAAATCTGCCTACAAATGTTGAAGCCTTTAAGGAGGTCTGTTAAACATTTGGCCCGGAGAGTCATACAAGAAAGGTAGAAATGTAAAAGTTTGCTTCTCTAACGTCCACATCCAGCATATGTACGTGTGTCTTTATGATGGCAGTTAAGGGACTGGGTGAATCTGCTTTAAATTGCAAAATCTGTTGGAAAGAGGGATGGTGTCCCTAGCCTCTGTTTGCCCAAAACTGGGCATGGGCGATGGGGTGGATCGCATGATGACTTGTTGTTTTCATTTCCTGTGAGGCACCTGGCATTGGCCACTGGTGGAAGACCGGGTACTGGGCTAGCTGGACCTTTGGTCTGACCCAGTATGGCCATTCTTAGGTTGACTAAGTTTCATAAAGATGTGTTCAGCTGTTGAGGATCTAATCATCCCAGAAGAAATGTAACATTTTCATGGACTCTCACTGTGCTGGCGCCTGACTCTGGCCGCAAGGGTTTCCCTACATAGTTTATCTCATTCAGCTGCTTGAGGACCTT
>NW_027061261.1:0-1000 GCF_011386835.1 Chrysemys picta bellii | reverse complement strand
GGTTTCCCTTTTCATACAGCGCATTAGGTTTGGAATGTCTTTTCCTGTGTGAAAAATTCCAATACTGTTCACAGGCATCAACTGTGAATTATCAGTTTAACAAGGCCCTTAACATAAAGTATGTTCTCATGTAATTGTTTTAACATGTTCAAGGTGGTGTGTTTTGTTTTGTTTGTTGTTTTTCTCGCCCCCGCCAGATTAGGCACATTGCACATTTTTACAGTTCTTGGTAATAGCAACACATTAGTTACAAAAATTACCGTTAGCAATAAGAACAAATTCATTGCAAGTGTCCATTTACAATCCTGTTTGTTATGCCACAACTTTGGCTCCATACCATTGGGGTTTGGGCATTTTAGGGTTAACGTGGGGCTTCCCTTTGCAAAAGTAAGTTCTCTCTTTCCTCCATGTCCTCAAGGTTTAAATCCTGATTTCTCTTGCTTAACAGAATTCCCGGGCTGATTGGGTGCGCTGTCTGTGCTAACAGCTATTAGCAAGTCTGTCTTCTCCCAGTCAGTCAGGTAATTTGCATCAACGCAAACACTAGCTTTTAAATTATTAGCTGCTACCAATTTTAAGACTGGACTTCTGTCCTAAAGAGAGACCACACAAATCCCAAGAGGCTGAGGGTGAGAGTTTACTTGCTCTCCCCTGTGGCCGGCCTCAAGCATTCAGCCATAAAACTGTTCTGCTCTGAAACACCAGTAACCAAATCTGTCACACCCTGAAGCACAGACTGCTCATTTAAGGAATTAGCATGGAGACATTCCTGTCCCAACACCAGTGTCTTTCCCACAAGCTAGCCACACACAAGTTCAGGAAGTTTTTCCTTCTTGCCACAAGTTTCCACACCATCAGTAGGTAACAAGATCAAATCACCTTTCTGCTCTCCTGATGTCCTGGCTAGGATATCACCCTGATCAGACAGAATTGCTACATCCTTTTCCAACCACCCATTAGCAACAGGTAAAATACAAGCACCAGAATTGTCCGGTCTCTG
>NW_027061260.1:0-1000 GCF_011386835.1 Chrysemys picta bellii | reverse complement strand
CGCCTGTGCCTGACCTGAGATTCAGAGCTCTGAGGAATTCTGTCCCCTTGTGTTGGCAGAATAAATAAACCCTGATTCCAATTACCCCTTACACAATCCATTTGAGTTCAAGAAAGAGAGATCTCTCTCTTGCAACAAGTTTTAACATTATGGGGCAAAGACTAAGGTGAGTGGTCTATTTTTCTTTCAGTTTTAATACTGAGGGAAATCTTCAAAATCCATTCTATCTACCAAGAGAAAAGGTTGTTCTTCTGTTCTCAAAGTGCTGTTGCTTTTGACCCCAAAATCTTGTCTTCATTGTCTCTCACAAAATAACTTGCAGTGAAATGGGACCAACTGCCTAAACTATCCTGAACGCTGCATGTCAGAGTTTGGGAATATCAGGATAGATCATCACCTGACATCAGTTGTCACGGATCCATTAGCATCAGCAGAGCTACGGTGATTGATACCAACTGAGCGTCTGGTCCATTGTGCTGTACCGAGTGAAAAGATTTCATACACTGTGCAAATGAAGATGAAAATAGTCTGTTTAAAATTATCCCTTGGTTTCACAGAATCTTGTTTAATGGAGGGTTGGTGTTTTTTTCCTAAAAATGTGCTTTGTTTATTTGAATATCAAACATTTTCATTTAAAATTTCCCAGATTAGGTTTTGTGCTGGTGAAATATTCCCAGTCGAGAGCCCTGGAGAGAGAAGATTGTGAAAAAAGACGGAAACTATGGAATGGGCAGCGCTGGCTTCCCCAGTGCACCATTCTCTGCCCCCATGGAAGGTCTCATGGGCTCTGGGTGGATACACACTGATAATGGAATGAAATATCTCTTGCATAGTTGAGTTTTCTTCTTAGTTTGAAGCGGAGAAGGAACAGGAACATCTGGACCCATGTAGCTTCCAAGGGAACCATCTTTCTTGATGCTGTTTGACCTGCAATTCATTGTGGTCCTTTAGCTCCCTTTGCTTAACTTTGCTCTTCATTCATATCTCCTCGGTTAATATA
>NW_027061259.1:0-1000 GCF_011386835.1 Chrysemys picta bellii | reverse complement strand
CCAAGGGGACTTTGGCATGGGGAATCGGTTGCTGGTGCCTGTGTCCACAACTGGGATGTTGTCATGAGGCTACTCAATGGTCCATGAAGCACCATGCGAGCACGGGGAGAATGGGCATTAAAGAGCGAGGCTGGGACCTCTGAGGAGCTGCTGCAGTCAAGCATCCACGGCCAGAAGAGAGACGATGGGAAACTCGCTTCGATGGCTGGCTACAGCCGCAGCAGCTGTCTCATAAAGCTCTGCTCACGCTCTAGCCAACAGAGGCAGGACAAAGAGCCACCCAGTGAGAGCCTGCGTTTCTGCTGCCCTGACTGTCTATTTCCTGTAATGTGCACATCCAGCCTCCCTGGCTGACCTCAATGGGAGTTAGGGTCTCCGTGCCCACAGGACAGGGCTGGTCTTACCATGAGGCAAACTGAGGTGGCCGCCTAAGGTGCCAGACTCTGGGGGGGCGCCACTAGGACCCAGAGTGTAGAAAATTGTATCTGCTGCGGGTGCCTATGTATTCTCTCTGCTCGAGATGCACAGAGATGGTGGAGTGCTGTGCTGGAGGAAGGAGGGCACAAGAGACAGAACAGACAGGCAGGCGAAAAGGTGAGAGGGAATAACAGAAAGCAGCAGGAGCTGCGGGGAGAGAGAGGAGGAGGAGCCTCTTGTGTACCTCTCCAGCACCCCCAGGAGCCTGGACTGATTAACACCAGTTTCTCAGGGAGCTTCCTGTTTCCTGCTGCTTCCCTGAACCCACTTGAGGAGAACAGGCAGTCAACTGAAATAGTAGGAGCCAGTTAGGCCCTTAAGACGCTGATATCTTCCCTCACTCAGACTCTGCTACCAGCCTGCTTATTTGTCCCCTTCAATTGAGTGTTGAGAACCACTATAGCTAGCACAGAACAGCCGTCCTAGTGAAAGAAGAAAACGCCCCTCTGGGGCAGCATTCAGAAAAAGAAAGAAAGCAAAAGAAGCTTTTCTATCTAAGCAGGAAGGAGCTCTCCTGAGATAC
>NW_027061258.1:0-1000 GCF_011386835.1 Chrysemys picta bellii | reverse complement strand
TCTGTTTCCATCAGTGGGGCTCGGGACACTGCCCTAGAGCCCTTAGACCATCACGCTACAGGAATGTGTGTGAGGTACTAGGAGACCTGGAGATGGGAGGTGTGCTGCTGGCTGTAGGTCAGTGTTGTGAACCCCAGTTGCTAGGCTGAATTTATCCATCGCCTGGCAATAAACCATCATCTTGTTTTCACAGCCAGTTTCGATCTCCTGGCTTCTACCTGCGGGCAGGGCATTGGGCAGCACCCTTTCTGCCCACCTGGGTGCAGGAGATTGAGGAAGAGAGCATCTTCCATCCAACTCTTTCCCATCGAGAGCAAGTGAGTGGAGTTCTCCAGAGCCATCCCCAGTGTGGTGGGAATGGCCCAGCAATAGGGCTCCCAGCCCTTCCCTTGCAGGAGATTGTTCCCCACATTGAGAGTCTTTGGGAAGGGCAGAACCTGCCAGGTGCTGAACACCCACAACCGCAATCAGTGAAATCAGTGGGAACTGAGGGCGACTCCTGCCTCCTAGGATTGGCACCTTGTGAACGAACTTTCGTTGGGGACTCTCCGGGTTCTGCTCTTTCTCTAGCCTGGGAGGGAGTGGGGCCTACTGGGGTGGAGGGAGCTGCTTGTCCAAACTAACGGAGAGCCCCGTTGCTCTGAAAAGACGAGACTCTCCCAGTATCACAGGGCCCCATTGGTGAGGGGGAACATTGGGAGCTGCCTGTGCTGTGAGTTGCTGCCACTGTGTGTGGACGGCAGCCCCATGCGCTGGGGTGGGGTGTGCGGTGTGGGGGAGTTGCCTCAGCGGAGGGGAGGTGGGCAGGGGAGCAGGCAGGCCCGTTAAGGAGAAGCTGCCTTGAGCCCAGACTCACGGCTGCTCCCCACTCGGTTCCAGAATGAAGCGGCTGAAGCGGATGCTGAGGCGGAAGGCTGGGGAGGTGGCTCCGGAGCCAGCAGGGAGCAGCGTCCGGCTTCTCCGGGAGGAGAGCGGCCCCTCTGTCTCCACGGGCGGGGAA
>NW_027061257.1:0-1000 GCF_011386835.1 Chrysemys picta bellii | reverse complement strand
TTGAATGTGCACAGAACACAGACAGGATTGGTTCCCATATGGTTACAGAACTGCAGTAAAGTGGAACAATTTTCAGCTTGTGTGACTGGAGGATATCTGGATGCATATTATAAGACTGTCCTACATAAATGAGAAAAAGTTGAGGTGCCTTTATTATTCTTTTGTTCAATTCTTTGTTTCTATGGGGAATGCACTATCACGCTCTTCCTTTTAAACAAATAAAACTAAAATTTTTTTAAAAAAAAGCAATGGCTGTTGAAAATAGCAATTCCAGTCCTAATAACCACTGGGAAGTATTTCTTGCTCAATTTATTCTACTTTTTCTACAGCAAGTTACAGTGGATCAGTATATTTGATTTGGGGGAAATGAAGTAACAGCTGCCCAAATTGAGCTTGAGCACTCCTGAATTTTGAGGTGTTCAAATCTGGAAGGCAGGTGCTAGATTCCCTTTCTGAATATTAGCTAAATCTGGAAAGGAAAAGTCAATTTCTGCTTCCATGGCTCAGAAGTGCCTGGTACTGTATCTAAAGCTGCCCAGGTCCAGAGCCTCCCCTCCTTTACTTTTCATTTTAAATTCTACTGGGATCCACATACCTCCCTTGCTAGGCTTCAGATAGAGAGGTGCACTGTCCATTTAGTCCCCCCAATTCCTTCTTTGGGGGAGAGCCCAGAGCTGGGGCAGAAGCAGGTGCAGGTGAGGGGAGAGCCCAGGACTGGGGCAGCAGGTGAGTGCAGGTGGGGGCCAGAGCTGGGGCGGCAGGGGGTGCGGGTGGGGGAGAGTCCAGGCTGGGGCAATACATGGGTGCGGGGGGCGGCAAAAACCTAGAGCATCTCTGTTCCTACCATTCACAGCAAGCTGCAGATTTCAGTTCCATACTCCTTCCCCCACCCTTTCCTCTTGCTAGTGGCCAAGGGAATGCTGGGAAATGTAGTTCTTTCCCTGCTCCAGGGCTGGCTCTATAGGCAGGGAGCTAACCAAGGAACTACAGCTCCCAGGGG
>NW_027061256.1:0-1000 GCF_011386835.1 Chrysemys picta bellii | reverse complement strand
ATGTTCATTTCCATCCAGCTCCCCCGCGCCGCCCTCCGACTGACAGTGGAAGAGTCACGGCACCCATGGTCGTCTGCATTATCCTGGGGGCCCTGCTCTGCCTGGTCTTAATCATCCTGGGGGCGCAAGTGCGAAGTGCCAGGGCACAGCGCAGAGGTGGGTCCCGATTGGTGTCACTGTGTGAAATGCCTCTGCAATGGGGCTACTATAATGTGGGTACATAACTGGCTGGATAACCGTACTCAGAGAGTAGTTATTAATGGTTCCCAATCCTGCTGGAAAGATATAACAAGTGGGGCTCCGCAGGGGTCTGTTTTGGGACTGGCTCTGTTCAATATCTTCATCAACGATTTAGATATTGGCATAGAATGTACGCTTGTTAAGTTTGCAGATGATACCAAACTGGGAGGGGTTGCAACTGCTTTGGAGGATAGGGTCATAATTCAAAATGATCTGGACAAATTGGAGAAATGGTCTGAGGTAAACAGGATGAAGTTTAATAAAGACAAATGCAAAGTGCTCCACTTAGGAACGAACAATCAGTTTCACACATACAAAATGGGACGAGGCTGTCTAGGAAAGAGTACGGCAGAGAGGGATCTAGGTGTTATAGTGGACCTCAAGCTAAATATGTGTCAACAGTGTGATGCTGTTGCAAAAAAAGCAAACATGATTCTGGGATGCATTAACAGGTGTGTTGTGAACAAGACACGAGAAGTTATTCTTCCGCTCTACTCTGCGCTGGTGTCAAGGCTGGATCCACACTTTGAACTTTAGGGTACAAATGTAGGGGCCTGCATGAAAACTTCTAAGCTTAACTACCAGCTTAGCTCTGGTTCCGCTGCCACCATCAATTTTCCCTCCCTGGGAAGCCTTGAAAAACCTTCACCAATTCCCTGGTGAATACAGATCCAAACCCCTTGGATCTTAAAACAAGGAGAAATTAACCATCCCCCCTCCTTCCTCCCACCAACTCCTGGTGAACACAGATCCAATCCCC
>NW_027061255.1:0-1000 GCF_011386835.1 Chrysemys picta bellii | reverse complement strand
ACAAATAGGATGACCACACGCAGTAGATTATAAGCTTTGTAATGATACTTTACAAGAGACCTTTTGCATGAAGCATATTCCAGTTACATTATATTTAACTCATTAGCAGATTTTCATAAAATCATATAGAGTGCAACATCACCCAATGGATTTGGCCTGATGTGAGGGGTTCTCTGCAGATGCTGTTTTTAAACCGCTCTCAGAAAATAGCTCACGAACAAGAGAAGCGGCTAATCAAAGCTGAGAGTGACAAATGGTGAACACTTGGGTTTCTGGAATGGCAAAGAACCCTTACCATGGGCTTGGGTGCCATGAGGGTTCTCTAAGAGACGGGAAGCATCACCAAGTTAAGGGCTCCAGAGAAACTGGCCAATATTTTCAAACGTTAGGATGCCTGAATTTCTGCCCCTAAACCCACTTTTAAGCAACTAACTAAAAGTGACCTGATTTCCATAGGTGCTGAGCACTCCTAACTCCTAGTGAAATCAACAGGAGCTGTGGGTGCTCAGCTCCTCTTCAAATCAGGCCACTTATAAGTTATTTAGGTGCCTAATTTAAGGCATCTAATTTTCAAAATGTAACCAAAGGCTATTTCATGCCGTTACAGGATGAGTTTTGCTAATAGCAGATATCACTGACTAAAAATCCAACACAAACGGTGAATGAATGGGAATGATGTCATAAAAGGATGACATATCCCCTCTGGCTTGGGTATCAAATGAAGTAGCTGCCCATTGGTTCTCAGATACACTGAGGTTATAAAAGGCTGCAGGCTCAGTCAGGGTTAGCATACTACTGTGGTGATTTCAAGAGGTGGCTTAGCCAAGCCACAGCCACACTTTGTCAGGCCAGTCAGAATCAGGCCAGACCAGGAAGAAATCAAAGAAGGCAAAATAAGAGCGAGAAAACCAAGTGAACAAAGCCAGGAACAGAAGGAAAGAGAGTCAGGCAAGCCAAGCAAAGAAAGACACAGGAAAGTGGAGCCAAGCAAGGAAACATC
>NW_027061254.1:0-1000 GCF_011386835.1 Chrysemys picta bellii | reverse complement strand
AGGGTTAGGTTGTGAAAGTCCCATACAGGAGGAACAAAAAGCTTGCATATGACATGTTCTATGGGACTCGAGAAGGGGACTGACATTGTCACTGTGACAGGTCAAAAAGGTGACTTTGCAACATCATTTTGACTAGACAGGAGAGTGAGGTGGGTGCCAGGAAGGTCCGAGGGGATGCAGATAAGCACCGGAGAGAATTTTAGTCATGTAGACTGAGGGAATAGGCCTGATAATGGAAATGCGAGAGAGGAAGAAGTGGCAAGGTTTGGATCCAGCTTGGATGCATGGCTCTAGAGAGGGTGAAGAGTCAGAGATGACTCATGATGAGTCTGAGTGACAGGAAGGATGATAGTACTGTCAATAGTGACTGAGAATGCAGTGGAGATCTCAAGAGGAATGAAAGGAGCTCAATTTTAACCAAGTTACAATGAAATAAATAGCAAAATATCCACAAGGAGATGATAGACAGACAGGCCAAGATGCAAGACTGTGGAGAGGAATCAGGTCAGGAATGGATCTCCAAACAACTGAATTTGTGTCCAGGTGTCGGTTCATTGCAGTCTCGCTCCCATTGAAGAAAAAGGAAGTTTTGTCATTTGCTTCAATGGAAGGCGCTTGCTTTCCCGTTGCATTGCCGTTCAATTTTGCCAGCCTGTGCAGGGACTGGGGACACCATGCTCCTCTTTGTAAATTGGAGAGTACCAGATCAGAAACTCATTTACAGTATGAGGCCATTTGGGACCTACCCCAAACTAGGCACCTCCATGACTGTGAAGAGGCACTCTCTCTTTGGACAGTACAGAAAGGCATGGAGCTGTCCAGCTGATGTGACACTCAAAAATTGCATGTGAAAAATGCACAAAATCGGCTAGACTTGCCCTTTGCTTTAGTCTTTCTGATATTAGATACAGAGTGAGTTGACATTGCACAGCCTGTTTGGTAAATAGGAATCTCCTACAAAAGAAAGTCGACTGGTTTGGCCCTGCCTGCTACTAGCAAG
>NW_027061253.1:0-1000 GCF_011386835.1 Chrysemys picta bellii | reverse complement strand
GAGTCTGCATACAAACAGCTCCAGTGCATCAGCTGCTGCTTAAATTTTCCAAGCAGAAGTAGAGTGACACTGACAAGACACAGATCACTTTCACAGAAGTTATCCATGATCAGAGCTAATAGAAAAGCCGCATTTTACCACAAAAAGAGTTTGAAAGAAGGGAAAACATTACTTTTCATACTGTTGTACTACACCTCTACCTCGATATAACACTGTCCTTGAGAGCCAAAAAAATCTTACTGCGTTATAGGTGAAACCGCATTATATTGAACTTGCTTTGATCCACTAGAGCACGCAGCCCCGCCCCTCCAGAGCACTGCTTTATCGCGTTATATCCGAATTCATGTTGTATTGGGTCGTGTTATATTGGGGTAGAGGTGTATATAAAATCATGAGTGGTGTGTAGAAAGTCAATAAGGAAAAGTTATTTACTTGTTCCCATAATATAAGAACTAGAGGCCACCAAATGAAATTAATGGGCAGCAGGTTTAAAACAAATAAAAGGAAGTTCTTCTTCACACAGCGTACAAGCAATCTGTGGAAGTCCTTGCCTGAGGAGGCTGTGAAGGCTAGGCTTATAACAGGGTTTAAAAGAGAACAGTAAGAGTATGTGAAAGTGTTTGTTTCCTGCCCTCATCTTTCATATCAGCCTGTTGCTGAGAGGTTAGTACATGTCTGGCAAATTTCCCAAGACCTGTGCTTTATTTTCATTTCATTTAACTCAGTCTTCTTCCTACTTCTCCCATCCCTCCTCATGTGATTTATACACAGAATGCTTACCTGGTGGGAAATAGGAGGGTGTAGTGGTTTGATTTCTATTTTTTTCACATTCCTTCAATCGATTCTGGAGAGCTACAATTTCTCGATGGATTGCAAGGATATTGTTTTTGTCCAATGATTCCAGATCATTTACCATGAGAGTCAGATTCTTGATCTAGAGAAATAAAAATTCAGCATGACTTTAAATTACAGTCATCTTTATTTCACGAACATTTTAGAC
>NW_027061252.1:0-1000 GCF_011386835.1 Chrysemys picta bellii | reverse complement strand
GGGCTGCGGGGGAAAGTGGACAAGAGACTGGGTGATGTAATCTAAATGAAAGGGAGAGCTGTTCAGAACCTGAGGGCTCTGATGTATTTTGTAAAGAATTTGAAAGTAGTGTCGTGGGATGGATTTCACTGGGAAAATATACAAGATTTTGTAGATGTTGAGCTTGGAAACAGATCCCTTCACTGTGAAAATGAGCCACTTTCTGAGCAGAAAATGGCCCCATTGGGCGGGGAGTGTTTCAAAAGCAGCTAAATGACTTAGGAGCACACATGCTATTGAAAGTTAGTGGGACATGTACTCCTGAGGCTCTTCTGAAATCCCGCCCATCAGCTGAAGGTGACTCTGGAATTGGAACTCTTGCATATACAGGATTTGAAACTTTCACATGGTGCTGGTGGTGTAACCAGCCACTTCAGGGAGTTTTCTGGAAAAGTGAAACTTGTGGGGAGTGAAACTTGGTGAAAATGTCTGTGCTTAATTCTGCAGTTAAATTTTCAGCTGTTTCATGCAGCTGCCGTGGTTTGTAGAGCAGGAGAAGAAAGGTAGAGGGATTAAGTGTGGTTTTGTCCTCCTGGCACAACCAGAATTGGCACATTGGCTTTTAATAGGAGATTCTGATCTCTCTCTCTCTTGCTTAAATCAAAAGTAAATCCTCTGAACTCAATAGAGTTACCGTAGTGAAGGAGAGAGGAAGGGTGGGGCCCAAAGGGTGGGGATGTAGGATTGCTCTGCATGGGGCCAAACAGGCTGATATTTCATTGGTTCCACATGGAATTGACAGAAACCTCCTTTCAGGACAGGCCTGCTGTCATTCTGTACAGCCAAACATCATTTTCTGGGGAGAAAATTGAGCTATACAAAAAAAAAATCCCCCTTTTCATCATTCTTATTTTTAGTCTATTCCCCCCCCCCCCCTCACAGGACAAACCCAGATTGAAAAAAGAAGCCAGAGCATTTATTTCCCCTCTTTCCTTCTGCAATCCCTCCACTACTACTTGTT
>NW_027061251.1:0-1000 GCF_011386835.1 Chrysemys picta bellii | reverse complement strand
GCGAGAGGTGGAGTTAAA
This sequence comes from Chrysemys picta bellii, assembly GCF_011386835.1. Classification (NCBI taxonomy): domain Eukaryota; kingdom Metazoa; phylum Chordata; order Testudines; family Emydidae; genus Chrysemys; species Chrysemys picta. Next base: position 982 of record NW_027061251.1, on the reverse strand, counting down.
TGGGGGCCTCACCCAGCTCTCCTTCCCCCTCACCTCCGAGCCCATCCAAGGCACCTACAACGTGGTGGTGCAGAAGGAGTCGGGGACCAATCTCGAACACTCCTTTAGTGTGGAGGAATATGGTAAGGAAGGGTCCCACTCGTGCTGGGGTGGGGGTGTTGGAAGCAGGAGCAACCGTCTGGGATTCATCCATTCCAGGCACAAAAATCCAGTTCAGGATTGTCTGGGGTGTAGATGAGTGAAGAGTGATCTGAGGAATGGGCCAGGAAAACACTGGAGGCTTTAAGGGATCAGGATCTGAGCCCCCATCCAGTGGTGTGTAGGTTTCTCCTCAGCACTTGAACTGCCAGGGTCACTGTTCACTGTAAGCCCGGGAGTATCTGGATCTGACTACAAAGGCCTATTCCTCGGGCCTACTGGATTTGGGCTGTGATTCCAGCCTCAGTACAATGCAGCTTTATTTTTGTGTAGGGTCTTTCCTACCAGTTGTGTGCTATATATGGTACGGATGCAGAACAAACTATGTGCATGCTGCATTACAGTGGCACAGTTTGCTCCTCCTGTGCTCTGCCAATGAAACTGGCTTAACTCACTTCTCCTTTCTACCCTTCTCCCACTCGGGTCTTCACACCTTTGTCCTTGCGGACCCTGACACCCAGAATGTCTTCAAATGTTCAAAATAAATAAATAAAGACACTGGCTGGAGACCAAGCCTGGAAAACATCAGCCCCAAAGGACAATCTTTCGGAAGGTTTATGAGGAAAGGAAAATGAGGCCAGCAGGAGTGGTAGATTCTCAAAGAACTTTAATTATAGTGGTTGCCACGAATCACTCAAGGAGAGAGAAATTACAGCACTGTCTAGACTAGGGAAATGTACCACTCCAGCCCCCACCCCGACCACTTGTGAATCGTCCCACAGAAATGCTCCAGCCACTTACAAGCATTCCAAGAGCTTGTTCTCAGCAAGCCTAAGAACCAGCT
>NW_027061250.1:0-1000 GCF_011386835.1 Chrysemys picta bellii | reverse complement strand
TCTCATCCTTATCTCCATCTCTTTCTCCCTTTCCTTCCCTCCCCTACCCATCCCACCTCACCCTGCCACCTCCAGGATGAGCCAGGCGGCCTCAGCAGCAGCCTCTCCCTCTCCCCCTGCCCCTGGGCCCCTCATCTGCACATAGACATATCCTTCTCCTGTCACCCCCGTGTGGTAGTCTCCTGGCACCTCTGGCAGTGCCATACGCTGGAGCAGCAGACGGTTCGTGTGATCCACCTGGAACTGGGACTGAAAGTTCCCTGTGGATTGCAGGGTCACTGTGGATGCTCCTCCGCTCTTGGTGTAAGTAGAGGCTCCATATTGGGACAGGGCCTGGAGCGCCACCACTGTGTCCTGCCAGACAAGAGATGGGCCCAGGCGCCCAAGGGAATGAATGAGTCATTTCTATGGGCCTGGAGCCCCTACCCCACCGGATCCTCCCACACAGCACCGCCCTGCTCAGAAAGGTCAGTTTTTCCCATTTCCACCCATTCTCTACCCATCACTCCCACAAGCCATTCACCTATTCCCTGGACCCAGATCCTCCAAGGTATTTAAGCACCTTTCTCCCACTGAAAGCAGCCAAGTGTCTAAGTACCTTTGGGAACGTAGGCCTTGGGAATTCTGACACTCCACTACAGGGAGCTGAGGGAAGAAGCCACCCACCCTCCCGTGAAGGAGCAAGCTGAAGGGACAGCTGACAGGGCAGACAGATAACAGAGGCAGATGCACCCACGTGCCTCAGCAGCAGGAAAACAGAATTACAACCCTACTGTGTTAACCAAATCCCTCCGTGAAGTAGTCTTCCAAAGGGAAACACTTCATGCACTGTCTTCAAATGTGTTTTGGGCTGCCTTTAATCAGGTAGCACTTTCTGGTTCTACATAACTCGGGATGGTGCCCCCACCGCACCTAGGGTGACCAGATGAGAGGAAGAAAATATCGGGACACATGGGGCGGGGGGGCTGCCGGCAGAGCAAAAAAAAAAAAGCGGAGCAGG
>NW_027061249.1:0-1000 GCF_011386835.1 Chrysemys picta bellii | reverse complement strand
AACAAAGAGAAATAAGTGTTCTGCCAGGCACTGCAGCTACAGGGGTGTCAATGTCATTTCCATGGTGCTCCACTCTTCAGCACCACTGATTACATGGAAACCTCTCTGTAGAGAGAGAGCTCATGTCACATCTCATGTAGGCCTGGGCTACACTACAAAGTTAGACTGACGCAAGGCAGCTCATGTCAATCTAGTTGTGCATGTGTCTATATTTCAGTTTGGTTCCTACAGACGTAAGTGCCCTGTAGCACCGACTTAATAACATCGCCACCCCAAGCGGCATAGAGCCAAGTTTGATGTCCTTAGGTCAATGCAGTGATAGTGTAAATACTTCACTGCTTATGTTATCTGTTACTGTCCTCCAGCTGCTGTCCCACAATGCCCCACGCTGACTGCTCCGGTCACCATTGTGAACTCTGCTGGCCAGGGGTCACAGAAACCAGAAGCCTCCACCCCCCCCCCATCTCCCCGCCCACCCTTTGAACCCCTGCACATTTTTCAAATTCCTTTTCTTGGGTACCCGGCTTGGTGGGCACACCTAGCTACTCTCCCTTGTCGAGTGCAACTGCTCAGCTGACATGCCAGCTACGCACTCCAGACATGCTCCTGCCTGGAACAGACAGGAGATATTGGATCTTCTGGGCTTGTGGGGAGAAGAGGGCTTGTGCAGGCACAGCTCTGAACCAGGCATAGAAACATGGATATCTAAGAGCAGATATTATGCAAGTGAACAATGCCAGTGCCCCTTCCGATGAGCAAAAGGACATTCAACTGTCATTCTGCACCTGCTGAGCCTCTAGTTGAAATATTCCTTGGTGCTGTCGAGGTGGCCGGTGTATGGCTTCATGAGACAGGGGAGCAAGGGTTAGGTTGGGTCGCCCAGGATCACAACTGGCATTTCAACATTGCCACTGGTAATCCGCCAGTCAGGAATAAGGTCCCTGCTTGCAGCTTTCTGAACAGTTCTGTGTTCTTAAAGACTTGAATGTCATGCGTCTTC
>NW_027061248.1:0-1000 GCF_011386835.1 Chrysemys picta bellii | reverse complement strand
CAAATCAGCACTGAATCCAAGGCGTTCCTATATACTGGTCATTCATTGCTATGTGAAATGAGCTGGTGAGTATTAGGCCAGTTCTTAGTGGCTCAGGTGCCCCCCTTTACAAAGAACACCTTCACCATAAGCACTAACGCACCCCTTTTTAGCAGCCTTGGAAGAGAGGTCAAGGATTGAAAAGCCCATGAAGACAGCATTTGCCTCACCCTAGAGGTGCTCATACCTGATCTTTCCAGGTCAAAGCTGAAGCACATTGATGAGGGACAGTGCATGGTGGAAGCTTGCACCGCCATTGTACTTGCTCCAGATATAGCTCCGTGATCGGCACTCCAGAGCAGCTAGCCCTGCACCACGTGCCACTCACAGCAGGTTTAAATGTCCTCATCTCCCCACAGCCACAAGGACTGGATGAGGAGACTTTACCTTTAAGATGCTATAAGTGTCCTCTTCATCTGGCTCCGACACTGGAGCATAGGTGACTCCATTCACAATTATCTTCTCTGCGGCAATGCACTCCTCTTGGGGATCCATCGGCAGCATGTCTGCGCCATGATGATACCCCTGAAGTTCCTTCACTGGTAGTAGGTTATACACCTGGGCAAACAGAACTGTGTCACTTGGCCTCATCAATACCAAGTGCCATGAAACACCGCTGGGGGAGACAGACAGGCAGAGGCAGACAGACGGATATATACAGAGAGAAGGTGGAAGTGATAGAAAATAAACCAAGAGCAGTAAATACACTACAGAGCAAGGAGAAGGAAAGAGGGAAGCTTCTTCTTTGGCTGAGGGCAGTTTGTTGCTCTGGCTATTATGATCAACTATATCAAAGTACCTGCTAAAGGCTCTAATGCTCATATCAATGGCCCTTCTTTCTTAGCCAGGGACTGTTACTTACTATATGTTGGTCAAATGCCTGAGACTGGTCTAGGCCTGTAGGCGCTACACCAATATAAGTAAATAAATAAATGAATAATAGGCCCTGAACAAGAGAAAA
>NW_027061247.1:0-1000 GCF_011386835.1 Chrysemys picta bellii | reverse complement strand
TCAGCAGCCCCATTGACCAGGGCTGTTTCCAGACATGGTAGCATCCCAAAGGAGTTGAAAAAGTTCCTGCAATCTAAATGGTGCCCAGTTCTCTGCTTCTCACCTAGTGAAAGAAGATAAGATAAGGGCAGGACAGCATTAAGACATCCGCACTGACAGAAGGGATTTTTTTTTCCAGTAGATGCCACTCCTCAGCACTGAGTTGGTCTTGCCTGAACCAGGCTGCATCATTTTCTGCTACCACGGCCCCTAAGAGAAGACCAGTTCTTGCAGCTGCTGATCACTGGGCCAGGCTGGCACTTACAGAGCTGGGAGAGAGCTCGGCTTCAGGCTTCATGAGGAGGACGCTCTTGTCCACAGCACGGACGGCGCACAGGGAGCCTGGGGAGGCCCCAACCCGGAGGCGAGTGTCGGAAGCGGGGAGGCCCTTGGCCGGTAAGAAATGCAAGTCAACCTGCAACCCCAGAAAAGGTATTAGAGGAGCTACTTCTCCAGGTACCATCACACACTGCCCCGCAGCACAACTCAGTCCTGGAACCGCCGCACACAGCTCCTCCAATGCCCCTCAACCCTGCCCTGCAGGCCCCTGCTATTCCAGTGCTGGGCTCCCCACACAGCTCTGCCAATGCCCCTCAGTCCTGCCCTGCAGCCCCCTGCTAGTCCAGTCCTGGGCTCCCCAAACAGATATACATTATTATCTACTGAAATTCAGTTACTCTCTAAGGTGGCATTGGAGCAATTGGTGCTTGGTAAATTCTCTGTTCACATTGATGACTCAGTTCATGATTTTATGGCTACCATGAACACCAAGACACTACCCCAAGTGGTTGCTGGCTCTGCTTGTACAGTGGACACACCCGTGCTCTCGGCCCAGAGCCTATGTTGCATCCTGAATATACCAGGAGGGATTGTGTGTCATCAGGGAGCTGATTTTACAGCAGCCCTGGTAAAATGAAGAACAGCCTAGGACCTGGATGCTGCAGATGGGTAATGGCTCCCA
>NW_027061246.1:0-1000 GCF_011386835.1 Chrysemys picta bellii | reverse complement strand
TTACTGCTGTGTCGTGACAACTGATGTAATGCTGCAGGTCTTCTTGGTTTTATAGGGAAGCCATAATGACTTAATATGATCTCAGCAATAACACGTTCTCTAATGCTGTAAAGGGAAGCAGCGATAAGTCACTATATTAGCCAATACAAACTGTAATACTGCATAACTTCTTACAGTAAAATACTGGTATGTTGTTACACCATGAGATTGAAATAATAAGCAAAGCCATGTCTTTGGGGACAGTAAGCATGACTTTTAGGTTTTGTCCATAACAAGTCACGGGATCGAGCCCTCAGCAGTGTAGATTGGCATAGCGCCATTAAATTCAATGCAGCTCTGCAGATTTACATTAGCTGTGGACGTGGATCATGGTCCTTGTAAATAGAGCTGTGCAAATAACTGTTTTTTTGGTTTGCTGGCCAACTGAAAAATCAAAAAAAGAACCGTTTTGGGTCAACCCAAATGAAAATGTTTCAGGGTTTTTTGATGAACCAAAATGGACAAAAAAAATGTAGTTTTAAGTCCAACAAAAAGTTTGATAACGACCTGACATGAATCATACTGTTGTTTTTTCAAATTGTTTTACTTTTTTTCAACATAAAATTAAACTAAAATTTTAAAAAGTAATATTGAATTGAAAAATCAAAATATTTTGTTTAGAAAATGTCAAAACAAAATGTTTTGATTTTTTTAACTGAAACAATTTGGTGAATTTAGCACAAATGTCAGAAATGTTTTTGTCGATCCGAAGCTGCATTTTACTGCGAAAAACAAGCTTTTCCAAAAAAATTCTCCCAGATCTACTTGTAAACCCTGCCGGCCCATTCCCAAACAGGACACTTCCAGGAACTGTAACAAATCTTGTGCTGTATGTGACCAGTGTAGTGGAATATGGGACAGTGCCTTCATTTTAAAACATTTGTGAATGATTAGTAAATTATCATTATTTATTTTAAATCATTTAATTGCAAACAATTAAAAAGTGCTCAAGGTAATGTGA
>NW_027061245.1:0-1000 GCF_011386835.1 Chrysemys picta bellii | reverse complement strand
TCCAATGATTTTTTTGCATATTTTTCTATAAATGTTTGTCTCTTACAGTATTTTGTGATGAGGAACCCCTGGCTTTTCACCTTTTTTTTTTTTTTTTTTTTGACATGACACCCAGCCAGCATAAACAATATCTCATAATATAAACCTCCATGGCTATTCTATGTAATAGAGAAGTAGTGATAACTTGTTACATGTCTGATCAGAGCAATATCACGTGATAGAGGTGGCCATTCCTCTCTCCATTATAGGAAAGCACTAATCATTTTTAAATTGTGTGATGTAAGCAGTAACACGTGATCTAATACTGCAGCTCCTCTCTGCGTTACAGAAATGCATCCCACCTTTTTTAGTAAGGCAAAGATATGATTCACATTATTGTATCAACCCAGAAAAAACAACTCTGTAAGCTTCAAGGTAAGAATGAGTCCTGTGGCCAGTCCTGGGTGCCAGGCTTTAGGAAAAACATGAGCAAATTGGCGTGAGGACAGCAACAAAAATGATAAGAGGTTTAGAAAACCTGATCTATATGGAAAGGTTGAAAGAATTGAGCATGTTTAATCTAGAAAAGGCTGAAGGGGAACAAGATAACAATCTTCAAATATGTTACTCTTGGGAGAATTCTGCACCATGTCGTCTGCAGATTTCTTTGGTTCCCCACAGAAAAATGACTTCTGAGGGGAAGCAAAGGGAAGTGCAGTCACTCCCCCGTCCCTGGCGGCCTGGAGCAACTGGAGGAGACGTAAATCAGCACGGTGGGGGGCAGGGAGGGCTGGGCGGGCAGGTGAGCGAGCAAGTGAATGAATGAAAGAGACTCTGTCTCTCTGGCTTGCCATTGTGACAGGCCTGGCGTGGAGGGACAGGGCTCTGGGGTGTTTGGAGGAAGACATGAGGCAGGCTCTGTCCCCTGAGGCAGAGCATAATGTAGCAGCCTGCCTGCTTAGTTGTTCCCATTCTTAGTGAATTGTTCCCATTCTTAATGAATTCCCCCAGGAGCATCAAA
>NW_027061244.1:0-1000 GCF_011386835.1 Chrysemys picta bellii | reverse complement strand
TGCAGCCTGCCCCAGGCACAAGCTAATGCACAAGCGCATGCAAGATTGCCCAGGATCCACTCACACACAGGCTCCTTCTCCCCCACCCGAAAGCCACTCACACACACACGCAGGCTGCCCCCAACCCTAGTGCACATGGGATTTGTTATGCAGGGTCCCAGCACACGCACACTCCATGTTTCCTTCCCGTCACAACAGACACCTGGGTTCTCTGTCCCCTGCCCCAGCCCCCACAAACACAGATCCTCAGCCCCACACTCATAGGCCTCATGCAGGTGAGGAAACTCACTGTGTTAGAAAATGCATTAGCTGACACACTGCTAAAGACAACTCAGCACCTTGTCTAGACAGGATCAGCTGGGGTGAAAAACAGCAGCTGGTCGTGGCCAACCAAATCACATTAGCTGCCTGTAGCTCACCTGAGTGCACCCCATAGCCTAAATTTACAAATAGCAAATGAATTTATAAGCCCAGCCATCCCTGTCTATGCTAGGTGCCAAGTATTCTTGACCAGTGTGCTGCTTAATGCATTTTCTTTTCTAACACAGAGCATTTCCCCAGGGTAGATGGACCTTCAGGCCTTGTCTACCCTCAAAATTCATTCTGCTGTATCTGTACTGGTATACTTAAAGTGGCATGACTCCCCCGGTGTGGATACAATTATAGCAGTGTGAAGGTGTTCATACCAATAGAACTGTTCCCGTACAGCTCTACCAGTACAAGACACCTTTATGCTGGTATAACTGTGCCCAGACTAGAGGTACCAGTAGAAAAGTCACAGCCCTAACCAAAATAGTTGTAGTGGCACAAAATCTGTGTGTTGGCCAGGTCTTAGAAGCGTCTTTTCTCCCTTCCACCCTTCTTGAGTGTCTTTCCCCTCCTCCCCAACCATGTGTGCAGATTCTCTCCCTCCCTTTCCTGCCCTCCTCCCTAGGATCTCTCACCCAAGGTTTTTCTTTCCTTCTCCCCTGGTTTCTCCTTCCCTCTCCCTCTCCTTGCT
>NW_027061243.1:0-1000 GCF_011386835.1 Chrysemys picta bellii | reverse complement strand
CTTCTCTCTCTTTACCGCTGGCAGCTGGAAGGACATAACCACATCCACCGCACAGAACTGAGCACCAACCACGTGCTGCTCTACATGGAGCAGGTGAGCGCTCACAGGGGGCCGGGATGGGCCAGGGAGAGTCACCCCCTGACATACCTTTGATAGAGGCACTGAGCGGGGAACTCTCGGGTGTTGGCCGGGGAAAACAAACCCATGTATTGCTGCACAGCTGCTGCTGCTCCCCAGCCTTTCTGTGCAGCTCTTCCTGTTCCCCCCCAACATATAGAGCTGGGCCTTCCTGTTCTCCCTCCAGCCTATGGGTACCAGGAAGAGCAGCTTGTACCTGGGGGATAGGGATCGGGGCGGCAGGGCTTCTCCCTCAGGGCCTGAATCCCTGCTAGGTCCTGCAGCCAAGGGGGGCAGATGCTGGACCTGCAGAATGAGGGGTGGGGAGATGGGGAAGGAAAGGGAGAAGTGGCTCAGAGTTGCCTCCTGAGTCTCGTCTGTTTCCCCCACACACACCCCAGGTGAGCAACGTGACTCGGAGCTTCTCCTTCGCGGTGGAGCAGGACTTCCCCGTGCAGAGCCTGAAGCCGGCACTGGTGAAAGTCTGCGATTACTACGAAACGGGTGCGTGTGGGGGCAGGGCTGAGGGGACGTTAGCCCCCATGGGCCTGTCACAGGGAAGGAAGAGGCCACAGTCAGAGCCACAGGGGACCCGCTGGGCTCAGGATTGTGTTTGGCCTCGTTCTCTCGATGATCCACCTCCCCATTCCCGTGCTGCCTCCTGAGGGTGGGGACAGGCCTGGGGCTGAGCTGGAAACCTCACGCGAGCACTGCCTCCTCAGCGACTGCCCACGCAGTTTCAAGGGCAAACCCCATTCCCTTCTCCTCCTGCTTCCAACCCGAATGGCCCTGCCGCCACCATCCCTGACACCGGTTCGCCCCACGCAGACAGCGTCCCCCTCTCATCTCTGGACACAACAGGCCGATCTCAGCAGCGTCACCC
>NW_027061242.1:0-1000 GCF_011386835.1 Chrysemys picta bellii | reverse complement strand
CTAACTAATGCCTCTTCCTTCAGAAACAAGGGAAATTTAACTGCCCAAAAACATGGTTAACACAGGCCTTGTTTACACTACAGCGCCTTTGCCAGTATAGCTATCCTGGCAGAGTCCCTCCATAGAGACATGGGGTAAGCTGACAGGAGTTCTGTCAACATAGCTACATCACCTCACCAAACAACATTAGCTAAGTTGACACCATTCTTCTCATAGCATAATTGTGTCTACAGCAGGGTTTTTGCTGACATAGCTATGTCAGCCGGGGGTGGGAATTTTTTTTTTTTTCTTCATGATTCTAGAGGACATAGATATGCTGGCAAACTTTGTAGTGTAGATTAAGGCCTTCAAAGTTAGGTCAACATAAGTCACCTTTCGTCAACCTAGTTGTGCATGAGGCTACACTCAGATTTGCCTCCTGCTGATGTAGGTGCCCCGTTATAGTGACACAGTAACACCACCTCCCCAAATGGTGGAGTCATGGTCGACCCTACTGTGGTTGACACAGTGCAAGTATAGACATCGCAGTCCTCCAGCAGCTGTCCCACAATGCCCAACACTGACCGGTCGGGTCACAATTGTAAATACCAATTCCCAGGGGTCACATACACCAGAAGCCAATTCCCCCCCTTTAAAAAGCCCAAATATGTTTGGAATGATTGTCCAGCTTGGTGAGCACACCTAGCAGCTCTCCATGGCTGTTTGCAACTGCCCAACTGATTGTGCTGGATACAGATGCGCCTCACACAGGGAACAGAGAGGTTAGGAAAACCTTGTTCACCAGACCTTAACACCCCACAAGGAACGCCCCTCCGTTTGAAATAGATAAAGATACATGCTAAACAACACATTCATTCAACTCGCCATAACGTAAAACCTTAACTTCTGGTCTCAGCAACACTAACATATTTATGGCTGATGCATGTAAACTGGCCATGTATGCGACCATGGGGAATACATGAGACTCACCCCTGCTTGCTTAGTACCCTCTTCAACTCAA
>NW_027061241.1:0-1000 GCF_011386835.1 Chrysemys picta bellii | reverse complement strand
TGGGTTTATAACCGCTGGTGAACCACAGCACCACTCATTAGACTGCTTCCCAGGCTGGTGAACCACCTGTGGTACATTAATTATATATCAGTGTAACTCCACTGATTTCACTGGGGTCACTCCAGATTTACACTGCTACAAGTGAGGAGAGAATCGGGCATAAGTGCTGAGTCTATGGGTGCTCCGGGGCTCAAGCAGCCATGGGGAAAAAAACAGTGGGGATGGTCAGCACCCGCCAGCCACAGCTGGGCTGCCGTTCAGCTGTTTGGCAGCTGGTGTGGAGCCTCGGAGGAGAGGGCGGAGCGGGGAAGGAAGAGGTGGAACAGGGCAGAGCCTTGGGGTGGAGGAGCGGGGCAGGGCCTTGGGGTGGAGTGGGGGTGGAGCACCCACTGGGAAAAATAAGTCAGTGCCTATGCTGCCAGCTCAACAATACTTAGGGCTACAAGGTAGAGGTGGATGGGCACATTTTGTGCATGCATGTGTGTGCGCACATGCCCCATCTCAACGCTGAAATCCTCACCTCTGCTTCCCTTACTTCTTGGCTGCACTATTCCAACTCCCTTCTCCATGGCCAGCTCACGTTCCCATTTTCCAGACTGCTGAGACCCAACTCTTCACACACACCATACTCATTATATGAGTAAAACACTGTTTTTCCCCACTGCCAGTGCCACAAACTTCTCCAAACTTCCTCTGAGAGCTAAGGTGGGCTCTTTCCTTCATCAGCTGCAACGGAGACCCAGCAGGAGAAATTCTGCCCCCAGGGTCTTCACATCTCCCCTCAGTTACACCTGCACCACACCACTGACTGCAAATGTCATTGAGGAAACAGTTTGGCCCTGCAACTGAAGCTTAGCCAAGATCATCTCCAGTGCAGGAAACCGGATAGGAAACCTCAGAACTTCCTCAGGATTGTGCCATCAGGGAAGGGTCTGTTCCCTGCCTGCACAACTAAACAGGCCCATGTGATGCACAGATCTTCACAGATCACAGGCACCAG
>NW_027061240.1:0-1000 GCF_011386835.1 Chrysemys picta bellii | reverse complement strand
GCACTCACAGAGAAATTCACATTACCTGAAACAAAGAGAAATAAGTGTTCTGCCAGGCACTGCAGCTACAGGGGTGTCAATGTCATTTCCATGGTGCTCCACTCTTCAGCACCACTGATTACATGGAAACCTCTCTGTAGAGAGAGAGCTCATGTCACATCTCATGTAGGCCTGGGCTACACTACAAAGTTAGATTGACGCAAGGCAGCTCATGTCAATCTAATTGTGCATGTGTCTATATTTCAGTTTGGTTCCTACAGACGTAAGTGCCCTGTTGCACCGACTTAATAACATCGCCATCCCGAGCGGCATAGAGCCGAGTTTGATGTCCTTAGGTCAATGCAGTGATAGTGTAAATACTCCACTGCTTATGTTATCTGTTACTGTCCTCCAGCTGCTGTCCCGCAATGCCCCACGCTGACTGCTCCGGTCACCATTGTGAACTCTGCTGGCCAGGGGTCACAGAAACCAGAAGCCTCCACCCCCCCATCTCCCCGCCCACCCTTTGAACCCCTGCACATTTTTCAAATTCCTTTTCTTGGGTACCCGGCTTGGTGGGCACACCTAGCTACTCTCCCTTGTCGAGTGCAACTGCTCAGCTGACATGCCAGCTACGCACTCCAGACATGCTCCTGCCTGGAACAGACAGGAGATATTGGATCTTCTGGGCTTGTGGGGAGAAGAGGGCTTGTGCAGGCACAGCTCTGAACCAGGCATAGAAACATGGATATCTAAGAGCAGATATTATGCAAGTGAACAATGCCAGTGCCCCTTCCAATGAGCAAAAGGACATTCAACTGTCATTCTGCACCTGCTGAGCCTCTAGTTGAAATATTCCTTGGTGCTGTCGAGGTGGCCGGTGTATGGCTTCATGAGACAGGGGAGCAAGGGTTAGGTTGGGTCGCACAGGATCACAACTGGCATTTCAACATTGCCACTGGTAATCCGTCAGTCAGGAATAAGGTCCCTGCTTGCAGCTTTCTGAACAGTTCTGTGTTCT
>NW_027061239.1:0-1000 GCF_011386835.1 Chrysemys picta bellii | reverse complement strand
TAAAGACGTGAATGTCATGCGTCTTCCCTGACTAGTCAACACTGATGTCAGTGATCCACTAACACTTGAATAACCACAGAAAAGTAAAAAGAACAGGAGTACTTGTGGCACCTTAGAGACTAACAAATTTATTAGAGCATAAGCTTTCGTGGACTACAGCTCACTTCTTCGGCTCTAAGAAATTTGTTAGTCTCTAAGGTGCCACAAGTACTCCTGTTCTTTTTGCGGATACAGACTAACACGGCTGCTACTCTGAAACCTGTCACAGAAAAGTAGCCTCTTTTGTTGATGTACTCTGAGGCAAGGTGGTCTTGTGCCAAAAGAGGGATATGTGTGCCATCTATCACCCCACCGCAGTTTGGGAACCCCATTGCTGCAAATCCATCCACTATGTCCTGCACATTGCTGAGAATCACAGTTCTGCATAGCAGGGGGCGATCAATGGCTTTTCATGCTTGCATGACATCAGCCCCTGCGGTGAATTTCTTGACTCCAAAGTGATTTTCAACTGACTGATAGCAATTTGGCATAGCACATTTCTACAGTGTGATCGTCACTTGCTTCTCCACCGTTAGTGCACCTCTCATTTTGACGAGTGGCAGTGGAATACCTATCCATGGTGCACCACACTCTGCATCGATACAAGCACTCCTGGTAAGTACGCGTATCTCTGACATAAGGAGCCAAGTATGCATGCATACAAGTAATGTGCTAACTGTGGCAGCTGTATGCCGATGTAACTTGAGTCGACATAAGTTTGTAGTGTAGACATGGTAGTAGTACCTTAGACCATGCCTGCACTGGGTTTTTCACACAGCTGCAGCTGCACCAGAGCAAACCCTGGGAACAGCCTTGCTTCACTGGTGTGAAAAGTGACTCACCCCAGTGAAGCAGGACTGTTCTCAGGGTTTGCTCTGGTGCAGCTACATCTGTGTGAAAAACCCCAGTGCAGGCATGGTCTAAGACAGGGATTCTCACCACAAATTATTTGGTGGCCTCA
>NW_027061238.1:0-1000 GCF_011386835.1 Chrysemys picta bellii | reverse complement strand
ATTACCATTTGAACAGGACTGGACTAGCAAGAGGTTGCAGGGCAGGACTCAGGGGCATTGGCAGAGCTGTGTGGGGAGCCCAGGACTGGAAGAGCAGAGGCATCAGAGTTTCTGTCTACAATATGTTTAACTAGCCAGATCTATTGGCACCTCACCACTATTTATTTATTTGGATTTATAATACACACAAACCCCCACCAATCCAGTGCTCTAGGCTCTTTGCCATACATTGAAAATGCACCTCTGAAAATCAGATATACACCAATTAAGAATCTCTCCTGCTGGTGGGAAATGTTCAAATCCATCACCAAGCAACAAGAGGCCAGGTGTTTCCAGACTACCCACCACTCCAAAAAACCCCACTTACTCTAGGATAGTGGCAAACAATCCTTTTTTTTTTTTTTTTTTTTTTTTTTTTGCCCCCTGTACAGCTATGGCATAAGAGTTAAGAAAATCTTTATATTGGAATTGGTCAGCTTCAACCTCTCTAATGTCTGGTGGCAGAGGCAGTCCAGAGCAGTGATCAAATGTGGGCAGATGATGGAGCAGCTGGGAGGTTGATAAGTATCAGAGGCAGCCTGGGGCAGTGGTCAGAGTTTTCTCAGGGGTCAGTAGCTGGAAGCTCCAATCCAAGGGGTCAGGTCAGTGCATCAGGGAGGCCAGACCAGGCGAGGCAGCAAGGCAGGGTCAGGCGAGGCTGTCCAGGCAGCAATCAGCAGGCAATGATCTGTTGCTCAGACAGCTTCCTCTTCCTGGTGGGGCCTTTAAATAGCCCAGGTACTCACTGACAGTGCTGCCTGTCCATCCAATTGGAGGACCGGGGCATGGCTGCTGTGGGTTTGTAGGCCATTAGCACTAAAGCTGTTGGTCAGGGGCAGCAACTAATGATACCACCTAAAGACCTGGGTTCACTATCAGGGTCTAACAACCTGGGGTCTATTGGTGCCATAACGTGCCAGTGGCAGAAGACCCAGGCTGAAGCTGACTAATTCCATCATCA
>NW_027061237.1:0-1000 GCF_011386835.1 Chrysemys picta bellii | reverse complement strand
GTAATCAAAGCAAAACACCAAGCGAATGACACTGACACCTCTGTAGCTGCAGTGACTGGCAGAACACTTATCCTTCTTTGTTTCAGGTAATGTGGATTTCTCAGTGAGCGCTGAGGCCCTGAAGACAGATCTGCCCTGCGGGAACGAGGTAGTGGAAACCCTGGACAAAGGGCGTAAGGACACGGTGATCAAACAGCTGTTAGTGGAGGTAGGTGGGCTGTTTGGTCTCTGTGGTGTAGAGAAGCCATGATAACTTACTGCTGTGTCGTGACAACTGATGTAATGCTGCAGGTCTTCTTGGTTTTATAGGGAAGCCATAATGACTTAATATGATCGCAGCAATAACACGTTCTCTAATGCTGTAAAGGGAAGCAGCGATAAGTCCCTATATTAGCCAATATAAACTGTAATACTGCATAACTTCTTACAGTAAAATACTGGTATGTTGTTACACCATGAGATTGAAATAATAAGCAAAGCCATGTCTTTGGGGACAGTAAGCATGACTTTTAGGTTTTGTTCATAACAAGTCACGGGATCGAGCCCTCAGCAGTGTAGATTGGCATAGCGCCATTAAATTCAATGCAGCTCTGCAGATTTACATTAGCTGTGGACGTGGATCGTGGTCCTTGTAAATAGAGCTGTGCAAATAACTGTTTTTTTTGGTTTGCTGGCCAACTGAAAAATCAAAAAAAGAACAGTTTTGGGTCAACCCAAATGAAAATGTTTCAGGGTTTTTTGATGAACCAAAATGGACAAAAAAAATGTAGTTTTAAGTCCAACAAAAAGTTTTATAACACCCTGACATGAATCATACTGTTGTTTTATCAAATTGTTTTACTTTTTTTCAACATAAAATTAAACTAAAATTTTAAAAAGTAATGTTGAATTGAAAAATCAAAATATTTTGTTTAGAAAATGTCAAAACAAAATGTTTTGATTTTTTTAACTGAAACAATTTGGTGAATTTAGCACAAATGTGAGAAATGTTTTTGTCGAT
>NW_027061236.1:0-1000 GCF_011386835.1 Chrysemys picta bellii | reverse complement strand
CCGAAGCTGCATTTTACTGCGAAAAACAAGCTTTTCCAAAAAAATTCTCCCAGATCTACTTGTAAACCCTGCCGGCCCATTCCCAAACAGGACACTTCCAGGAACTGTAACAAATCTTGTGCTGTATGTGACCAGTGTAGTGGAATATGGGACAGTGCCTTCATTTTAAAACATTTGTGAATGATTAGTAAATTATCATTATTTATTTTAAATCATTTAATTGCAAACAATTAAAAAGTGCTCAAGGTAATGTGATCCAATGATTTTTTTGCATATTTTTCTATAAATGTTTGTCTCTTACAGTATTTTGTGATGAGGAACCCCTGGCTTTTCACCTTTTTTTTTTTTTTTTTTTTTTGACATGACACCCAGCCAGCATAAACAATATCTCATAATATAAACCTCCATGGCTATTCTATGTAATAGGGAAGTAGTGATAACTTGTTACATGTCTGATCAGAGCAATATCACGTGATAGAGGTGGCCATTCCTCTCTCCATTATAGGAAAGCACTAATCATTTTTAAATTGTGTGATGTAAGCAGTAACACGTGATCTAATACTGCAGCTCCTCTCTGCGTTACAGAAATGCATCCCACCTTTTTCAGTAAGGCAAAGATATGATTCACATTATTGTATCAACCCAGAAAAAACAACTCTGTAAGCTTCAAGGTAAGAATGAGTCCTGTGGCCAGTCCTGGGTGCCACGCTTTAGGAAAAACATGAGCAAATTGGCGTGAGGACAGCAACAAAAATGATAAGAGGTTTAGAAAACCTGATCTATATGGAAAGGTTGAAAGAATTGAGCATGTTTAATCTAGAAAAGGCTGAGGGGGAACAAGATAACAATCTTCAAATATGTTACTCTTGGGAGAATTCTGCACCATGTCGTCTGCAGATTTCTTTGGTTCCCCACAGAAAAATGACTTCTGAGGGGAAGCAAAGGGAAGTGCAGTCACTCCACCGTCCCTGGCGGCCTGGAGCAACTGGAGGAGACGTAA
>NW_027061235.1:0-1000 GCF_011386835.1 Chrysemys picta bellii | reverse complement strand
ATCAGCACGGTGGGGGGCAGGGAGGGCTGGGCGGGCAGGTGAGCGAGCAAGTGAATGAATGAAAGAGACTCTGTCCCTCTGGCTTGCCATTGTGACAGGCCTGGCGTGGAGGGACAGGGCTCTGGGGTGTTTGGAGGAAGACATGAGGCAGGCTCTGTCCCCTGAGGCAGAGCATAATGTAGCAGCCTGCCTGCTTAGTTGTTCCCATTCTTAGTGAATTGTTCCCATTCTTAATGAATTCCCCCAGGAGCATCAAACAGGTGTAAAAGTTTTAAGGCTTCTTTACTTTGCCAGAGTGGTGTAAAGAAGCCCTATTGTAAATGACAGTATGGCCTTATAAATGCTTATGGTGCTTGAGTGATTAGAACTGGTCTAAATTTTTGGACTGAAACATTTTCCTATCAAAATGTACATCATTAACTGTTTACTTCTGACCTTTCTGGAGAGGGACAGTAGCCAATATAAACTATAAGTTTGATTCCCCAGCCCTCACTTGCTCTTCAGTTCCCTATCATGTAATATGAACATATGGCTGCATATAACATTGTTATATCTTGACTAATAACTAGAAATAAAGGGTGAAGCCTAGCTACATTACTATTAGACAAAGAGGATTTGGGGATTTCCTCCAATGATCCCTACTTCTATTCTCCATCCATTGTATTGTAGTTTAAATAAATTTCCAAAATAATTGAAACCGGTGTGATTATATTGCGTTATTTTGACACATAAAATATGTTGAATTTTAATATATTGTATGTAGAATTTTTAAAGTTTTGGTGCAGAATTCGCCCAGGAATAGTATGTGCTAGAAAGAGAATGGTGATCAATTGTTTTCCATGTCCACCAAGGACAACAAATAATTGGCTTAGATTGCTGCAAGGGAGATTTAGGTGAGATATTAGGAAAAACTTTCTAACTATAAGGGTGGTTAAGCACTGGGACAGCCGTGGCGTAGCTAACATGGGACATTTGGGTGGGCCCCGACTTTGGGTGGGCG
>NW_027061234.1:0-1000 GCF_011386835.1 Chrysemys picta bellii | reverse complement strand
TAGGCTGACTGGTCTATGAATTCCTGGGTCCAATTTGTTCCCATTTTTAAGACAGATACTCTGTTTGCCTGCCTCCAATCCCCTGGGAAATCACCCGTCCTCCAAGAGATCTCAAAGATAATTGCTAAGAGTTGTGAGATTGCTTCAGCATCCCATTCCTTAGGGCTCTGGGGTGGTTCGAAGGGGGCTCAGTTACATCCTGCTTCTCTCTCTTTACCGCTGGCAGCTGGAAGGACATAACCACATCCACCGCACGGAATTGAGCACCAACCACGTGCTGCTCTACATGGAGCAGGTGAGCGCTCACAGGGGGCCGGAATGGGCCAGGGAGAGTCACCCCCTGACATACCTTTGATAGAGGCACTGAGCGGGGATCTCTCGGGTGTTGGCCGGGGAAAACAAACCCATGTATTGCTGCACAGCTGCTGCTGCTCCCCAGCCTTTCTGTGCAGCTCTTCCTGTTCCCCCCCAACATATAGAGCTGGGCCTTCCTGTTCTCCCTCCAGCCTATGGGTACCAGGAAGAGCAGCTTGTACCTGGGGGATAGGGATTGGGGCGGCAGGGCTTCTCCCTCAGGGCCTGAATCCCTGCTAGGTCCTGCAGCCAAGGGGGGCAGATGCTGGACCTGCAGAATGAGGGGTGGGGAGATGGGGAGATGGGGAAGGAAAGGGTGAAGTGGCTCAGAGTTGCCTCCTGAGTCTCGTCTGTTTCCCCGACACACACCCCAGGTGAGCAACGTGACTCGGAGCTTCTCCTTCGCGGTGGAGCAGGACTTCCCCGTGCAGAGCCTGAAGCCGGCACTGGTGAAAGTCTACGATTACTACGAAACGGGTGCGTGTGGGGGCAGGGCTGAGGGGACGTTAGCCCCCATGGGCCTGTCACAGGGAAGGAAGAGGCCACAGTCAGAGCCACAGGGGACCCGCTGGCCTCAGGATTGTGTTTGGCCTCATTCTCTCGATGATCCACCTCCCCATTCCCGTGCTGCCTCCTGAGGGTGGGG
>NW_027061233.1:0-1000 GCF_011386835.1 Chrysemys picta bellii | reverse complement strand
CAATCAGGGAACCAGGTGTGTAACTTGGAGAATTTGGGGTGAAGTGCATCAGAGAGGGCAGCATTTTGGATATGTCACTGGGGACCAGAGATGCCTTGATTGGTTTGTTGAGGAAGAAGGGAAGAGAGGAAGTCAGGCCGGATCAAGCCAATAAGAGGATGGGATTAAGGCAAACCAAGCAGTAGGCAAATGTCTTGGGTACTGGGGTATCTGTTCCTGTTTCACACGGACCTGAATTGTACAGGGATTTCCATGGTAATTTCCTCTTTGGTCTCTGGCTCAGGCGGACGTTCGAGGCTGTGTCTCCAATGTGGTGAAGACTAAAATATTCCAGCTCAAGCGAAAGAGTTATGAGATGAAAATTGAGGTTGAAGGCAAGATCACGGAAGAGGGTACAGGTATGCATCATGCTGACCTAGTGGAGCTGTGGGGCCACACTGCAATAGTAGTGGGTGTTGCAAGCCAGCACTGAAGGGCACTGGCAGAACTGGACAACGTGAGGCAGGATTGGAGCATCTGGAGGTGCTGCAGGTCAGGGCATTAGTTCAAGCCCCTCTTTGCCGTGTTTTCTTTCAGGAGTGGAGTTAACTGGGACAGGCTCCAGTGAGATCACAGGCACCATGAGCAAAATCAGCTTTGAGCAGGTGGACTCTCATTACATACCAGGGATCCCCTTCTCCGGGCAGGTAGGGAACCTCTGAGAGCCCAGGAAATTACCTCACACGAGTGTGCTTGTCTGGGGAGAATGAGAACTTGCAAATGGAAAAGGGAAAACATGGGAGGATCACAAACCACAGGAACAGGAGCCATCTCCCTCTGCCTCTACACATGCTGTGGTATCCTTGCCATTAGTGGGAATTGCAGCACCTTCCTCTGACCCCCTGGTGCTGTCAGAGACAGGATACAGAGGAGAAGGCCCATTGGTGTGGCCAGCACAGTCCTTCCCATGTTCCCAATCACAGACTCTGTGAGGACGTGCCGCCTCCTCAGGTGGTTCAGA
>NW_027061232.1:0-1000 GCF_011386835.1 Chrysemys picta bellii | reverse complement strand
TCTCCATTTCTGCTCCACCCTGTTTTTAATGAGGGTTAGCAATCTTTCAGAGACAGCCTTCCCATTTATTTTAGGTGCTGCAAAGGGATCCTTGAACCTGGTATAGCTGGCTAGTAGATGCACATCATAACCCTGTTGCCTGTACTTTCTTTTAACGCCTAACAAAAGACCCAGGCCTCTCTGCTGAGACACTGAGGCTGTTTTTAGGAATGGGAGGCCTGCCTGGCTTGTGTACTCTACATCGGACCTGCTTCTGCGTCTAAGGCTTGATCTAAACCCACCTTTCTACCAGTGTAACTATTTCAATTAGGAGGTGATATTTTACCAAAATAATTTAATCAGTACAACCCCTAGTGTGGATGCAGTTCTATCCCTTTCCCATCTGGGAACAAGCTGTACTGGTATTAGCACTTTTATACTATCCTAACTACATCCACACTGGGGGATTCGCAGCATTTTAACGCAACTGGTACAATTAAAGCAGGATGTTTGTGTGTAGACAGGGCTGAAAATTCTCTTTTCCTAGCTGGACTTTATTGCAGTAAAACCCAACTTCATTCTCCCTTTCAGGTTACCAGACACAGCTGAAGTACAAACACTGGGACGGCTCCTACAGCACATTTGGGCCACGTTATGGGCAATCAGGGAACACCTGGTAAGATTTCAGTGCTGCTGAATTCTTTCCCTTCTCTTGTTATAACCTGGAGCTTGCCCATTGTTAACAGGTGCTGATAATGAAGGGGCAGAGGAGAGGGGAGGAGCTCTAGAGCTGATGATGTGGGATAAGGCAACTATGAGAAGTGGTAGGGAAGGGAGATCTCCCTTAGTTCATATGTTAGAGGCCTGCAATTTTGGATTAATAACCATTTACAGCCATCTGATTCCCTGCTCAGCTCAGGTTAGAGCAGCCTGGGGGCTGTTCTAACTTGCTCCAGGTGGTCACAGTCCCCTGAGGATCATACGTCAGCTCGGTGTGTCCAGAACACAGCACACACCAGCC
>NW_027061231.1:0-1000 GCF_011386835.1 Chrysemys picta bellii | reverse complement strand
AGATCACAGGCACCAGGGCTATTCCCAGAGAGACCCTCTGTCTCCAGTCACTTCTGATGTCCTGCCAACCCCTCCTTGGCACCGATGGCTGGGAACAGCTCTGGATCTGTTTTAAGGTTGAGACTATCCTGCAATCTGATCCCAACAGGGGAGAAGGGATAAGCCTTAGTAACCAGGAAAGAGGCCACAAGCATCTGATCAGAATCATGACAATTTATTTATAACATGAATTATATGGTGCTGAGGGGTTTTCCTCACCACTATATCAAACCACTTCGCCTGGGGGAATTGCTGCATGCAGAGATGAGCAGAGAGGATTCAGCAGGGCCCAGAATACAGCTCCATCACTCACGCATTTTCCTGCTCAACATTGGCTACGATGGGGAAAAGAGAATGTGAGAGAGTTACAGAGGAATCAATGACTCACGGAGGGGAAGCTTTCCCTCTTGTAGATCACCTCATTCTGGAGCTGCAGAGACACTGCCCTGACCAGACTATGGCTTCTCTACCACAGTGGCCGGACGCATCCCTAGAACATTCAGGGCTTCAGCCCCGACCCCTTTCCCAGCAGTGTTGAGTCACCCCAACCCTGGAAGATGGTTTTTCATTAATCTGTTTTGCTTTGCAGCCTGTTTAAAAAAAGCCCTGATGAGAAGAGGGATCCCAAGCTTGGGTTTTGGAAGGACTTGCTCTTGCTCTGTCCCAGCAACACACATAGAAAGAAGCAGAGACTTTCTTGACTGAGGGGGAGAACGTAATCTTGGGACTAACCAAGCCTGCTGCCTCAGACTCAAGGCCTGAATCTAGAACTTGACAATGCGGGGGAGTTGGTGTTCCCTTCTCCCCTGAGCACTTAGGGGTGCTGGCAGACCACCCCAGGACATGGGGCAAAAGAGAACAGCAACTTTTACAACCCTCCAGACAGGCTGAGGAGACTCAGGCTGGGTTTCAGCACTATTCTAACTGAGCAGCCCTGAGCAGTCTGAAAACCTCACAGTCG
>NW_027061230.1:0-1000 GCF_011386835.1 Chrysemys picta bellii | reverse complement strand
GTCACATCTCATGTAGGCCTGGGCTACACTACAAAGTTAGACTGACGCAAGGCAGCTCATGTCAATCTAGTTGTGCATGTGTCTATATTTCAGTTTGGTTCCTACAGACGTAAGTGCCCTGTTGCACCGACTTAATAACATCGCCACCCCAAGCGGCATAGAGCCAAGTTTGATGTCCTTAGGTCAATGCAGTGATAGTGTAAATACTCCACTGCTTATGTTATCTGTTACTGTCCTCCAGCTGCTGTCCCACAATGCCCCACGCTGACTGCTCCGGTCACCATTGTGAACTCTGCTGGCCAGGGGTCACAGAAACCAGAAGCCTCCACCCCCCCCATCTCCCCGCCCACCCTTTGAACCCCTGCACATTTTTCAAATTCCTTTTCTTGGGTACCCGGCTTGGTGGGCACACCTAGCTACTCTCCCTTGTCGAGTGCAACTGCTCAGCTGACATGCCAGCTACGCACTCCAGACATGCTCCTGCCTGGAACAGACAGGAGATATTGGATCTTCTGGGCTTGTGGGGAGAAGAGGGCTTGTGCAGGCACAGCTCTGAACCAGGCATAGAAACATGGATATCTAAGAGCAGATATTATGCAAGTGAACAATGCCAGTGCCCCTTCCAATGAGCAAAAGGACATTCAACTGTCATTCTGCACCTGCTGAGCCTCTAGTTGAAATATTCCTTGGTGCTGTCGAGGTGGCCGGTGTATGGCTTCATGAGACAGGGGAGCAAGGGTTAGGTTGGGTCGCCCAGGATCACAACTGGCATTTCAACATTGCCACTGGTAATCCGTCAGTCAGGAATAAGGTCCCTGCTTGCAGCTTTCTGAACAGTTCTGTGTTCTTAAAGACGCGAATGTCATGCGTCTTCCCTGACTAGTCAACACTGATGTCAGTGATCCACTAACACTTGAATAACCACAGAAAAGTAAAAAGAACAGGAGTACTTGTGGCACCTTAGAGACTAACAAATTTATTAGAGCATAAGCTTTCGTGG
>NW_027061229.1:0-1000 GCF_011386835.1 Chrysemys picta bellii | reverse complement strand
AGCATTAAGACATCCGCACTGACAGAAGGGATTTTTTTTTCCAGTAGATGCCACTCCTCAGCACTGAGTTGGTCTTGCCTGAACCAGGCTGCATCATTTTCTGCTACCACGGCCCCTAAGAGAAGACCAGTTCTTGCAGCTGCTGATCACTGGGCCAGGCTGGCACTTACAGAGCTGGGAGAGAGCTCGGCTTCAGGCTTCATGAGGAGGACGCTCTTGTCCACAGCACGGACGGCGCACAGGGAGCCCGGGGAGGCTCCGATCCGGAGGTGAGTGTCGGAGGCGGGGAGGCCCTCGGCCGGTGAGAAATGCAAGTCAACCTGCAACCCCAGAAAAGGTATTAGAGGAGCTACTTCTCCAGGTACCGTCACACACTGCCCCGCAGCACAACTCAGTCCTGGAACTGCCGCACACAACTCTGCCAATGCCCCTCAACCGTGCCCTGCAGCCCCCTGCTATTCCAGTGCTGGGCTCCCCACACAGCTCTGCCAATGCCCCTCAGTCCTGCCCTGCAGCCCCCTGCTAGTCCAGTCCTGGGCTCCCCAAACAGATATACATTATTATCTACTGAAATTCAGTTACTCTCTAAGGTGGCATTGGAGCAATTGGTGCTTGGTAAATTCTCTGTTCACATTGATGACTCAGTTCATGATTTTATGGCTACCATGAACACCAAGACACTACCCCAAGTGGCTGCTGGCTCTGCTTGTACAGTGGACACACCCGTGCTCTCGGCCCAGAGCCTCTGTTGCATCCTGAATATACCAGGAGGGATTGTGAGCCATCAGGGAGTTGATTTTACAGCAGCCCTGGTAAAATGAAGAACAGCCTAGGACCTGGATGCTGCAGATGGGTAATGGCTCCCAAGAATCCCTCCACCAGCTGGAAATTGCCAGAGCAGTGGTTTGAGCATTGGCCTCCTAAACCCAGGGTTGTGAGCTCAATCCTTGAGGGGGCCATTTAGGGATCTGGGGCAAAAAATTGGTCCTGCTAGTGAAGG
>NW_027061228.1:0-1000 GCF_011386835.1 Chrysemys picta bellii | reverse complement strand
TGTGCTGAGGCTCGCACCAGTGGGAGAACCTCTTCCATTTGGCCAGGTAGGTCGCTCTTGTGGAGGGCTTCCTACTACTAAGGAGAATTTGTTGAACCTGGTGAGAGCACATGTGTTCCGCATCGTTCAGCCAGAGAGATACCATGCCGTGAGATGTAGCGATGACAGGTTCGGGTGGAGCAGGCGACCCCTGTCTTGTGTGACTAGGTCACGATGGAGGGGGAGGGTGATCGGGTCGGCTATGGACAATTCCAGCAGGGTCGTGAACCAATGCTGGCTTGGCCAGGCCGGGGCGATGAGTATAATTGTCGCCCTGTCCCTGCAGGTCTTGAGGAGGACCTTGTGGATGAGCGGGAATGGAGGGAAGGCATACCTCAGGCTCCCTCCCCACGGAATCGTGAAGGCATCTGCCAATGATCCCGGGCTGAGGTTCTGAAATGAACAAAACTGAGGGCATTGACTGTTGTCCTTGGTGGTGAAAAGATCCACCCGGGGAAAGCCCCACCTCCGGAAGATTGAATGCAGGACGTCCCGCCTCAACGCCCATTCGTGCATTTGGTAGGATCGGCTGAGGCGGTCCGCTAACCCGTTTTGGATCCCCGGGAGATACGTTGCAATGAGATGGATCGCATGGGCTATACAGAAGTCCCATAATTGGAGTGCCTCGTGACAGAGGGGAGAGGACCGGGACCCGCCCTGCTTGTTTATATAGAACATGGCGGTAGTGTTGTCCGTCAGGACTGCCACGCTGTGACCTTCTATGGTGGTGTGGAAGGTCTGACAGGCGAGGCGAACCGCTCTTAGCTCCTTTAGATTGATGTGAAGCAACCTGTCCTCCCTGGACCACAAGCCTTGGGTCCGCAGTTCTCCCAGGTGTGCCCCCCAACCCAGGTCCGATGCATCCGTTACTAACGTCAGAGTGGGCTGTGGGGCAGTGAAGGGGATCCCTTCGCAGATCTGCTGTTGATCGAGCCACCAGCGGAGCGAGCCGAACACCCGA
>NW_027061227.1:0-1000 GCF_011386835.1 Chrysemys picta bellii | reverse complement strand
CTTTGCCTCGGGCACTCTGTGCTGGCAACAGTTTTGGCGCCCAACGTGGGGCTCGAGGCTGAAATTTAGCCTTGCCCGGACCCCTCTCGGAGGTCAACAGATTGCGGCGACGACCGACGCCCAGCGCGCACCGGTGACTTTACCGGGGGCCTCGGCGAAGACGTGGTTTGGTCGACCCCGGAGGGCACAACGGTGCAACGCGCTCGAGTAGTGGAGAAGCAGCTGCGGGCGACGGTGGGGAACTGGTCCCATGGATAGGGCGACGGTGCAGAACCGGACCCTTGGATAAGGTAGGAACAGTCCAGTGGGGACTTTATCTGTCCTGACCTGGGGACGCCCAGTGTCTACCTGTTATGACCTGGGGACGCCCAGTGTCTCCCTACGGGGCAGGGACAGAGTATGGCAGGCAGGGCAAGGTGTACACCCTTGGAATGCATTCTGGTGAATTGGAAAGTGTTTGGATCGGATCCGTTGATTAAAAGTAAACTGAAAAGGTTCTGTACAGTAGACTGGCCTCAATATCAGCTAGAGGACCAGGAAAGGTGGCCACCGAAAGGATCACTTAATTATAACACGATCCTTCAATTACTTCTGTTTTGTCAGCGAACGGGTAAATGGAATGAACATATGTATGCACAGTTGTTTATGTTGCTAAGAGATAGGTTAGATATTTTGCAAAAGTGTAATTTGACTCCGACAGGTTCGGTAGTAGCTACTGTTAGTCCCCAGAACCCTCCCACAGCTGTAATGGCAGGTCCGGTGTCCCCTTCGGCTATCACACCCCCACCATATAAAGACAAGGTGTCTCAGGTCCCAGAGATTGCCCCCTCGGTGGAATTTTAGCTGTTGATCACTGAGACTGTGGTGTCCAGACATGGTTCAGATAGGAATCAGGCCACTACTATGCAGGTTTACACCCATGTGCCTTTTAACCCGGTGGACCTAGCAGCCTTTAAGGTACAGGCAGGGGAATTCTCTACGAACCCAAGCAAGTTTATCT
>NW_027061226.1:0-1000 GCF_011386835.1 Chrysemys picta bellii | reverse complement strand
ACAAGTCATTTCTGTGCCTCTTCCCTGCTCCTTCTCAGCATTTGAACATCATTCGACTAGTGTGAACAAGAGTCTATACTGGGGAGAGCCCAGGGTGAGAATCACTAGACACTGGTTATACAGTGCTCTGTCACGGTTCTAAGGTGCAGTTAACTTCACTTGCTGCACAAGGAACCAGTCGCAGAATCTGAACCAATTGTCCATCAGCGAGTATTTGACTCCCTCTCTCCGGGATGGATGAATTGGGATTCTTGGCCCCTGCATTTGTGTTTCAAGCATCACTCCGGCTCATCCCTTTTCAGCTGCCCCGTGCGCTCATCTCCTGCGCCTCACCCAGGAGCGCCGCCAGCTTTATTGCCGCCCCTAGGAGGCGGAATGTCCCGCCCCCTAAATGCCACCCCCGACAGAGGCGGCGGAAAGTCTCGCCCCCGAAATACTGCCGACGACCGGGGCGGCCTGTAACGATGCTGGTTCTGGTGGGACCCAACTGAGAGTGCCAATTCAGGACAAATTGCTCAAACAGGGCATTTACAGCCCAAGGATGGGGGTTTTCCACCTCTAAGGCAAACCAAACCAGCCAGACAGAGAAGTCTTGGGTCTCACCCCACTGGCTAACCACAAGTCACTCAAGCAATTCCCTTAGACACTCCAGTTTCCCAGTATCACCACCAGTGCCACTCGATATGGGGACAAATGGTTATGAAAACCAATACCCCAGTAAAAGGGAAAAAAAGGTTCTCTCGATCCCGAAAGACCAAGCCCCAGACCCAGGTCAATATACAAATTAGATCTTACCCACAAATCAAGCTGTTGCCAATCCTTTAGAATCTAAAGGTTTATTCATAAAAGGAAAAAGATATAGATGAGAGTTAGAATTGGTTAAATGGAATCAATTAAATACAGTAATGGCAAAGTTCTTGGTTCAGGCTTGCAGCAGCGATAGAATAAACTGCAGGTTCAAATCAAGTCTCTGGAACATCCCCAGCTGGGGTGGGTCATC
>NW_027061225.1:0-1000 GCF_011386835.1 Chrysemys picta bellii | reverse complement strand
TGCACTCCCCACTCTTACAGAATCCTGCCCAGTAGATGTAGCCTTTCCCATTGAGCAGGACGTTCTGACACTTGTCGTACCACCAGCCTCCATAGCTACTTGCGCAATTCCCACTGGTCTGGTCCTGATCCTTGTCAGTCGTGCTGAACTTCATGTTGTCGTGTATGCCCCCCAGGCCGGAGTGGTAGGTGGTGAGATAGTCCTCGCCGTCCCCAGAGTACCTGCCCAGCCTCAGCGGGTACCCGCTCGGCTCATCCTCGACACTGAAGATGTCGTACTCTGCGTAGCGGGTGTTGTTGGATTTGTCCTCCACCACAAAGCGGACTTTGTAGGTGTTCTGCCGCGTGGGCAGGGACAGGTACTCGTTGCCCGGCCAGTAATCCTGCTGCAGGTTCCCAAAGCCATACTTGTAGGTGGTCCAGGACTCCTTCCAGGTGATCTTTGTGTTGTAAGAATTTCTTTGGACAACGGTCCAGCCTTTGCCTTCGGTGTCCATGTCACACCACACCACTCGAGGGGGAGAGCCTGCCGGCTGGATGACATGGACCCCGCTGGGGCTGTCCCTGGGAATGTTGCTGCAGTCTTTGGGGAACCCTGAAATGCCACGAACATCAGGTTTAGGCGGCAGGTGGGGGGGGGATGAGCGCTAGCTAGCTCGATCAAATCAGCCTGGGGTAACTGGAGGCTGGGTTATAGAGGCAGGTCCTGTGTATTTCACAATACTACAGCCACAGAATCCGCCCCGGCCATTCCTGGCCACAGAATCCCGCTCCAGATCTTACACTTTCATTTTACCAATAAAATAAAATAAGAATAGTTTCTTGCTCTGCTGGTTTTGAAGAAACCTTGAGGAGATGAATCAAGTGTAAACCAAGGCTCTGTATCCTTCCTGAGTCCGTACTGCTGAAGAAATCGTTTGGGGAGGGTGGGGGAGACGCTGCCAGATCCATCTCAGCGAATGTTAATTATGAAACCCATCGGTGACAATTTAAATGGGAGT
>NW_027061224.1:0-1000 GCF_011386835.1 Chrysemys picta bellii | reverse complement strand
TTTCAAAGAGCCTAAGGGAGTTTGACACCCGACTGTGATTGGAATTCAGTGGGATTTAGGCACCCAACGCCCTGTGGCGCCTTTGAAAATTCCAGACATCCTATTGAGGGGCTTGTCTTTGGGGCGGAAATTGTCCCGAACTATCCTGGTAGAATGAGAGCACTGTGGTTATACTGCCCCTCCCTTCCCCAGGGTCCTCCCTCGAGCCTGAGCCCTCCCCAGCTCCCCTACCCCCCAGACAATCCCCCTGTGTGCCCCTCCCCCATAGCTGAGCCGAGGGGGAGGAGCTGCTGAGCACTGCGGGGGCAGGGGCTCAGGGCCACCTCTGGAGCTGGTTCGGCCCCTGACCTGCCTGGGCAAGCCCCTGAGCAGCTCCCAGAGCCGCTGGAGGTGTGGGGAGAAGGGAATGAAAACCCCTGACAAGGAGGAACTGGCTCTCCCTGCTACCTGGACTCTGGGGCAAGGCTTCTAGGCATGAGCGAGAGATCCCCAGCTGTTAGACAGGGCTAGCCCTAGTATAGGAGTTGGTGAGATTGAAGGGTAGAACTCCCAGCCAATTTGGGGGGGGGGGTGCCTGGTTCCCACACGCTGCCCTGCGGTTGGCACCAGCGCTCTTCAGTCACTGCCGGGGGCTTGGCAGCCGTTACCGGAGAAAGGGATAACGAAGCTGTGTAAAGCAAACAGCCAGTCGAGCAGCACCTCCCCCACCCCGGCTGGCCCATTCCCAGGCGCTGGAGGCCTGCGAATGGGAGTAGTGGGCTCACTAGCGCAGGCCGGCCTTGCGATCCCTTCGGAGAACTCAGCGTTTCTTTGGGCCCAGCGCTGGCGGGGGGGCTGGAAGGTGCATTCAGTGGATAAGTGGATCTAGGGGTGACCCCGGCATGGGGGAGAGGAGCAGAATCAGGCCCACGATGCCCTGATCTCGGATATGGCAGATGATAGAAGCTCTCCGACGGGTTCTCTACTCACCCCTCTCGACCTTCTTGTGGGCCAGGGCCCC
>NW_027061223.1:0-1000 GCF_011386835.1 Chrysemys picta bellii | reverse complement strand
TCTTCACCTCCCTTTGTGGGGAGTTCATCCAAACCTGTGTGGTTGAAATAGTGCTTGGACTCCACTGACACTAGATGCTGCCATCGTGTGGATTAGCATTGGTGTCTGGGATGACTTGGGGCAAGATCTCAACCTCCCCGGAACCCACTTCACTGCTGGCAGAATCCCTCCTGCCAACCCTGCTAGAGCCGCCTCTCTGGCCAACATGGGTGGGGTGGAGAAGAGGGTTCTGATAACTTGAGCTGTGGTTTGGTGGTGGAACATCTGTCAAGGGCACTGAGAGGGAGGTAGCAGCAGCTCACCCTTCAAGGAGGGGATTTGGCACTGGAGGTTACTAGAAAGGACAAGAAGACTCCATTCTGGGGTTCAGGAGGTGAATTCATCCCTCAGCGGTGGGCAGGTGCTGAGTGGAAATACTGCTGGTTCCCGGTGCCCTTAATTCCCCCTGATTCCTCGGGGCGTTTGAGTCTCTGACAGGTTCTCGTTCCCTTGCAGCAGGAGGACGTCACGGCAAAAGTGATGCACCCGCATCATCCGCCACTTGCGCCAGGTGCCTGAGACACTGCATGGGTTGTTCCTCTGAGTCTTTCAGCAACTCCCGCTCCCTGCTGCAGGTACTGCTCTGTCTCACTGTAAATGGGGAACTAGTGGAAGGGGAAATGGAGCCCCCTGGCACTCACTAAAAGGGAAAGTGGTGGATTCTCCATCTCTTGATGTCATTGAATGAAGACTAGATGCCTTTCTGGAATGTGTGTGCCCAAAAAGTAACTATTGTACTATACAGGAGGCCTATGATATGCAGGGGCCTAGATGAGATGCTCTAAAGGTCTCTTGTGGCCATAAAGTCTACAAATTTTGGAAACACTGAGTGTAGTATTGGGAGCAGCCTGTGATGTTTTACTGTCTAGCCGGCTTGCTTCCTAGAATGAAGACGCATTGAGTGGGGTGATCCACAGAGAGTACCTGTGTCAAGGCTGTATCCCCACTTTGAAGTTTAGGG
>NW_027061222.1:0-1000 GCF_011386835.1 Chrysemys picta bellii | reverse complement strand
AATTGGCCAGGAGCCCCAGCCACAGGAGAAGCTGATACAAGTGGACCTGAGCAACCTGGACATCCTTCTAAGCAGATATGAACAGTCCTCAGGTTTCCGCCTCCCAGATAATTGGCTCTGAGTAAGAGGTCAGTGCTTTGAATTCCTCATGTGTGCTCCCTCTAGTTTCTTCACGGGCCGTGTGCTTCCTCGTTGGGTAGGGGCTTTGTGGTATCAGGGCTGCGGAGGGGCCAGAGTCTACTCTGCAGAGTGACTATGTCGGGTGCTGTTAAGGGGGCCAATACAGGGAGGAGAAAAGGGAAAGAGATCTGAACCCTGATTACAGGGCAGTCACCCTTTCGTTAGTAAGATATTCCTCCTTTACACAAGGCGGGGGAGGAGTCCCCAGTGTGAAAAGATCTGGAAATGAACAGGTAAGGGAGGGATCCTGCTGAGTGTCCCCTTTCCAATCAATCCTCCATCCCTCAGCAACACCCTTCCCGACTTATCTCCTACCCCACCAAGAAAATGACAACTTCGTGCCCCCTAACCTTTAAAAGAAAAGAACCCTCTTATTTGTGAGGCGATCCTGTTAGTAGGGTTAGGTGCACGCACGTGCCGGCTCTGAATACCACCGCATCTACCTACAACATCTCAACATCAACACATTTCAGAAAGGACCGCCACATCAATCTCTTCAAAAGTAGCCCGAGGAATCTCCTCTCTCTATCAACAAAGAGAAACAAGGCCAGGAATTCGGACACAACTAACGGAGCTGTCCGAATCCCTACACTTGACCCTCGTCAGTCCGACAGTGTTCTTTCCTGTGCACAAGAAAACAAAGGGTGAAAGTTGTGTTTGGTTGAGCGGTGTAAATTGGGCAGGGCAAAAGGACTTGAGGAAGGATTACACGGAAGTGAGGATCCGAAAGGAGCCCCCCACCTCTCCTGTTCATTTCCAGACTTTGTGACGTTTGCTTGGTTGGGCCATTTCTTGGCTTTTTTGAGAAAAGGGGCGAATT
>NW_027061221.1:0-1000 GCF_011386835.1 Chrysemys picta bellii | reverse complement strand
TATGCTGCTATAGCTCCCAGCCTGGGATGCTCCCAGCCAGCCTACAAGCATGCAGGTCAGACCCTGAGTGTCTGTGTGCTAGATAGCAGCAAGGTACAGGCTTAGTTCAAGGTGGTTTCTCTCACCAATCTTCCTTCTTCCCAGCCATGGCTGACTTTCCCTCAGTCAGGACCTTCCACAGAAGTACAAGAGTCTGGTTTCCCTTGTCTTCCTAGGGGAAAGATCTTTGTCTAAGCAGGTTTCTCATTATATTGAGTTTCCAGAGACTTTAATACCCCGCCCTCTCCGGTTGAAGGACCCATCTTTCTCAGCTTGCAAGAACTCTGTTCCCTGGTCTGTCTGGCGAGGGATGCCAAAATGGCTTTCTGTCTTTGCTAATATCTTCCAAAGTTCAATGACCTTGTTTCAAGAGGCAGGATGACCTCATGCTGGTTTTTGCCTTTCTATGGGCTTCCCATCCCCCTGCATACAAATGGGGCTTCCGGCTTCCATTGCTTTGTTTTCACCATGCTTAATTTACATAGGAGACAGGTAAATAGCTGTGTTATTCTCTCCTGTCTGAGACTGACCTGTTTTATCCCTTTGTTTGAACACAGATTTTAAAGCCTAATATCAAGGAGTATCCATAATTCCTTAAATAGTATAGTATTTTATGATTATATTAATCACCAGTGTGTCATAGGCTTTCATAAAACATCTCACTTGATAATAAACTTTAATTATGCAATAATATTGTATACAGTCAATTGATTCAAATGCTTATCACTTGGGGTTCAGAACCCCTGTCTTTATAGCCCAGATAAAGTGGGCTGTTAACACCCCTCCTGGTCATGGGAGGTGAGGGGGAAAGGCAGCTGGGGGGTGGTTGTTAGTGGATTATAATCCCGTTCTCTCTCTTCCCCTCCCCCCCCCCCACAATAGGAGGGGTGCTAACTTCACCTTGAATGGTCCCTTGAAATGTGTTAACTATTTAACTGCAGCAAGCTTCTCCCCAATAACT
>NW_027061220.1:0-1000 GCF_011386835.1 Chrysemys picta bellii | reverse complement strand
ATGCTCTCTCCTGGAGCTGTAATAGCTGAGCAGGACTTTTACCCCACTGTGGTACCTGGCACCTGAACTAAGCAAGGAGACTGTTTTTCTTATGCTCTCAATGACCCTCTTGCTGGTACCCAGGCAGTGAGGGGAAATAAGAAACAGCCTGATCTAGAATGCAGAAGGGTGAGGAATGGTGTGTGTATGTTTCGGAAAACAGTGGGGAAAAAAGAGTACGGCATTGCTTGGTACTAGGTCTCAGTTTGGTCCCTGATCTTTAAAGTGCAAATGGCACTGAATCTCCCTGTCCACCCTCTTCTCAACCCCAACAAGAAGGACATTTTCATTTCCCCACTGAAACACTCTCAGTTTTCTTCTGCCATTAAGGAAGCCTTAAATTTGTATTCCAGCTACCTTTTTTCCTCCTTTCAGTTCCACTGCATCTATAGTTACTCCTGGTTCCCCCCACCAGGAGAAACTATAGATGCAGTGGAATTGTGTGCCACTGGGTGTGTGCAGAATTCATTTCCCCCGAAGATTTCTTTGCTTCCCACAGAAAAATGACTTTCTGACAGGGAAGCAAAGGGAAGCTGCAAGAGCAGTCACGCACCACTCCCTAGAAGCGCAGGTACATCATTTCAGGCACCTGGATCAGCTGGCAGAGAGGTAAATCACCGCGGGGCTGGGGACACCCTAGCCAGTGGCTCCTACTCTGAGCTGGGATCAGCTGCTAGTCCCGGCTGGGCTGGAGGCAGGAGAGGATGGGATTTCCTCTTTCCCTGCAAGGAGTAGCTGGGGCTGTGTCAGACCCACCCCAGAAACCTCCCCCAGCTGCAGGAAGCTCAGTATCCTCCCTTGCTTCCTGCCCCCATCGCTCCTCAGCTGCGGAGGGAGGGGGTTACTGTATGGGGAGCTGCTCCCCCAGCCACTCAACCGTGGTGCATCTGGACCTGCCATACCCAGACACCCCCTCCAAGTCTCACCTGTACATCTAGAACCCCCTAGCCCTCCATACCCA
>NW_027061219.1:0-1000 GCF_011386835.1 Chrysemys picta bellii | reverse complement strand
CACAGGCTGAATGACTCTGGGACCGCATTTGACCTCAGTTGGTCCCCTATGGACGACTGCAGTATACATAATTATAAAAAAACAACATGAGAGATACTAGTAACCTATAATGGTAAATTGAGCTGTGTGTGCAAATTTGTGGGACTGATCCAGATATCTTCACTCGGACAACACTCCCATTGAAGTCCATTGTAAATCTTGCCTGAGTAAGGACCATGGGTAAGAATTAAGGGGAATCCTGCCATTTTGAAGGGCATAGGCCTCCTTTACCTCTCAGGGTCATGTGACCTCTGTCATTTGCATTGTGAAGGCTGCTACTGTAGTCTGATTCCAGACTTATTAAAGCTGGGGGGAAATGACTTTTTGACTAAACAATTTTTCATTAGATTTTTTAACCCCCTCCCCTTTTTAAAAAAAAATACTAATTCCATTTTCAAAAATGGAACTGAATGTTTTGGCTTTTGGTATTCTCTCCTCTCTCCCCACCACTTTCTCTCCCTTTTTCTTCCACTCCCCCCCCCCCCATTTTGCTACTGGACATGGAAAAAGCACAAATTGAAAACTTTGGAATTTTTTTGTTTTTTTTTCCCCATGGAAAACTGAACAAAAACCAAAAAAATATTTCTTTCTAGATTGAGTGGAAACTACTTACTTTTTTCAACCACCACTTTTCTTCTAAGACATGTTCATTTCTGTCTGCATAGTTTCTTCTCAAGAACAGCCGTGGCAACAAAAGGGCTGATCAGCTGGCATGTAATTCCCATCCTAGTTTTTGTTGTCCTATTTGGAAGCTCTGGTGCTTGTTTTTTTATGATAGAATATCTGAATCTCTGTGTAAAGGCTAAAGCAGTAAGCACGTATATAGTCACTGCCACTAATTTATTTCTGAGTTGGAGCCTTTTTTTTTTTTTTTTAGGAGGAAGTTTACTTTTAAAAAAGTAAACAAAATTCTTGATTCAGGCTATTGTACGTGATGCACAGATCTAATAAAATGCTGTGT
>NW_027061218.1:0-1000 GCF_011386835.1 Chrysemys picta bellii | reverse complement strand
GATAAGTGTCTTGTTTCATGAGGGCTCTGCTCACGCCCAACCTGAGTCCAGGTAGGGAAGCCCACTAAGTTAGGGCTGGGTTTGTATGAAAAGGTTCCTGACTAGCTGTGGTTACGAGGGGGAAAAGGTCCCTACTTTCAGAGGTTGCTCATTTCTCTGGTCAGGAACGGTGTCTCCTCCGCAGCGGAAGGTTGGATTCAGGAGGATGACTCCAGGTGGTGAGCTGCTTGCTTTTCTCCCATTTTTTTTTTTCTCTCTCTCTCCCTCCTCTTGTGTGTTGGCCAACTTTCTCACTCTTTCCTCTCCTGTCCTCGTGCCGTCTCCCTTCATAGGACACAGGCAGGGGTGCTAGGTGTGCATCCCCACAGGCCAGGTCTTGGGAGCCATGGAGAAGTAGGAGGGGACGGAAACCATGCAGGGCTGTAACTGTCGGTGTTAACTTGGTCTCTGTTCATCGAGTGGGGCTGATGTAGATGGGATTGGAGAGGGAGGCCAGGATGAGGGCAAGATTTGAAGCAACAAATAGAGCTTTAAGTAGTGATGGCTCATGCTTGGCTTTTGCAGCTGCGCTTCCAGAGGAATTTTCCAAGAGCCCTATCCTGAGGAGAAAGTGGCAGAAGTGGACATGAGCAGACTGGACATCCTTATAAGCAGATATGAACAGTTCTCAGCTTTCTGACTCCCACATAATTGGCTGTGAGTAAGCGGTCAACGGTCTGAATTTCTCATCTGTGCTCGCTGTAGTATTCTTCACAGGCCGTGTGCTTTCTCGTTGGGTATGGGGCTCTGTGAGATTACGGCTGGGGAGGGGCCAGAGTCTGCTGTGCAGAGTGACTGTCGGGTGCCGTTGCAAGGGGTGCTTTTTGGTTCTAATGCTAAAGGTGTAATGGGAAGAGGTTTGAGGGAGGAGCCCCGCCGTGAGGGAGAGGCGAAAGGAAGAGCCTATGAGATGTTGCCGACAGAGATGGTAACGGATTTGTGTTTTTCCCCTTGTGCTGGG
>NW_027061217.1:0-1000 GCF_011386835.1 Chrysemys picta bellii | reverse complement strand
CCAAGGAAAACGAAGTCACGCGTTAGTCTACTGTCCTCATGTGATGGAAAGCGAGCCAGAGCGTCGAGACTCTGAGCATTGTTGATGCCATGCAAAAGCCGTCCATCTGGGAGCCTAGCAGACGCTGCTGATAGTGAGAAGTGTCTGGTTTGGTGAGGGCTCTGCTCAGACTCCACCTGAGTCCAGGTTGGGAAGCCTAGTACAGTAGGGCGGGGTTTGTATGAATGGTTCCTGACTAACTGTGGTTACGAGGGAGAAAAGGTCCCTATTTTCAGAGGTTGCTCATTTCTCTGGTCAGGAACTGTCTCTCCTCTGCAGCAGAAGGTTACCTCCAGGAGAATAACTCCAGGTGCTTCCTTTCCTCCCATGTTTTTCTCTCTCTCTCTCTCTCTCTTCTCTAGTATGTTGGCCAACACACTCTCTCTCCTCTCCGCTCCTCTCCTCTCCTCTCCTCATGCCCGTTTGTAGAACACTGGTTGGTGTGCAGCCCAGGTCTCGGGATCCGTGGAGAAGTAGGAGCGGAAGAAAATCATGCAGGGCAGTGGGCGCTAAAGTCGAGGACTGCCCTGTCACCATTTGCTACACCCACAATTTCCCATTCCTGGGTCTATGGGAAAGGAGTTGTGACAAATGGATTGGATTTTGTCAGAGTTTCAGCCAGTGTTCCCTTCAATTTTTCCCACTTGTGTGGAAGGAATTTTATTATGTGCACCAATATGGAGGTGATGTGTCACACATTACCTCCACATTGGTACACGTAACAAAATTCATGTGGCGGGTGTGGGGCCGAGGCGTTCGGAGTGTGGGACAGGGCTCAGGGCTGCGGCAGAGCGTTGAGGTGCGGGGGGGTGAGGGCTCCATCTGGGGGTGTGGTCTCAGAGCTGGGGATGAGGGGTTTGAGGTCCAGACTGCCTTGGAACTACAGGAAGTGGGGGGAGAAGACTCCCCGCAGCTCTCTCTCCCCGCAGCAGCACCTGGGCTGGGGGGAGAGGCACCTCTC
>NW_027061216.1:0-1000 GCF_011386835.1 Chrysemys picta bellii | reverse complement strand
GTGAGGTTCTTACCCACGAAAGCTTATGCACAGAATGTGTTTCTCTTGGCACAGCAGTGACACCTGGTGGCCAGTCAGGGTATTGCACAAAAGGTGTTTCCCTTGGCACAGCAGTGACACCCGGGGGCCAGTAGAGGTAATGCACAGACTGTAGCTCCCATGAAGCAGCAGTGACACCCGGTGGCCAGTCACGGTAATGCAGAGTATGACTCCCTTGGAGCAGCAGTGACATCTAGTGGACAGTCAGGGAAATGCACATAGCATGTTTCCCCTGGCATAGAAGTGATACCCAGTGGCCAGTCAAGGTAATGCATGGGGGGAGGGTCTCCCATGGAGCAGCAGTGACACCGGGTAGCTAGTCAGGGAAATGCAGAGAGTGTCTCTCTCTTGGAGGAACAGTGACACCCAGTGGCCAATCAGGGTAAGGCACAGAGTATGTTTCCCTTGGCATAGCAGTGACACCTGGTGGCCAGTCAGGGAAATGCACAGAATGTATCTCCCATGAAGCAGCAGTGACACCCGGTGGCCAGTCAGGGGAATGCAGCTTGTATGTCTCCCTTGGAGCAAGTATCAGAGGGGTAGCCGTGTTAGTCTGAATCTGTAAAAAGCAACAGAGGGTCCTGTGGCACCTTTGAGACTAACTTCTGTTAGTCTCAAAGGTGCCACAGGACCCTCTGTTGCTCCCTTGGAGCAGTGGCCTGTCAGGGTAATGCACAGAGCATGTTCCCCTTGGCATAGCAGTGACACCTGGTGTCCAGTCAAGGTAATGCACTGGGGGTCTCCAATGGAGCAGCAGACACACCCAGTGACCAGTTGGGGTAATGCAGAGTGGCTAGCAGGTGTGGCATCAGCCTCTTGCCGTTTGCTGGGCGGGGGTGAGGTGGGCTGGAGAAAAAATTGAGGGGCTGCACCCCCCTCATCACCTGTCTCCACCCGCATTGGGGCCATGCCTCTGCTCCTCAGTTAAAGGCCAGGCTCATCTCCTCTCCCCCCAGCCAGG
>NW_027061215.1:0-1000 GCF_011386835.1 Chrysemys picta bellii | reverse complement strand
GTTTACAGCAATATCACTTTTATTAAAATAAAATAGTAAATAGGATTTAGTCCAAGTCCATATAAATAATCTAAATCTGTCCAAATTTTAGTATTAAATCCCAAATCCTCTTAAATAGCCCATCAAAAACCAAAATTTGAAACTGTAAACAATGCTTAATTTAAAACCCAAACATTAAGAAAAGCTGATTTTGTTTTTAAAAACAAAAATTAACAAATGACATAAATTATCAAAAAAGAGTGCTACTACAGAATGATAAAATAACATAAAATAAATAAGCCCTACTATTAAAACCATCTGTAAAGCAATTGAATTGTTGAATACTGGCCAAATCTGTATAAAATATGCAGAACTATGTCAAAACTGGTATTGCATGTCAGACATTCCAATCCAGCAAAAGTCAATTAAAAGCTCCACTTCAACTAAAAAAAACCAAACCAAACCAAACCAATAAACCAAAACAGTCAGCCTTAAACAAACTTGCACATAAGCGAAATTAAACCTGTACCAACATTGGAACAAACTATGTAATTTTCTAATTCTAACTTCTTGTTTCACCCATGAGGGAAAGTGTTTTGTAGCCCCAGTAACCGTGTTGTCACGCCAGCATTTCTTTCACTAAATAAGGTTTTTACCAAATATGAATTGCCGTTAAAATTGTCTAACAGAAATTCTAATTGTATCTTTGCAATAATATCCCAAGTATGCAAGTACGTCCCCTCAGAACAGCACGACATTCCTCAACTGCTAACCCAAGTGAGTAAGTGGTATGCTTCTGCTAGAATAAGTGATATTCTTCTGTTAGAATCCTAGAGATGCATTTGCAAACCCTGGGGCCTGAAGCTGATGGGAGAAAGGTAAATGAGCAAGCTCAGAGCTCTCCGACGTCACCTGCTGGAGAGCAGAGGGAATTGACTGAGTGACGTATTAGCTAATTTAAATATTAATGTTGTTCTCTGGTGGCAGGCTCCCACTGGAGAGCAAGAGGAGTTGACTGAGG
>NW_027061214.1:0-1000 GCF_011386835.1 Chrysemys picta bellii | reverse complement strand
TGGGCAGGGCCGGCTCTAGGCACCAGCAAAACAAGCTGGTGCTTGGGGCGGCACATTTTTAGGGCGGCATGGCCGGCGCCAGAATGCCGCCCCTAAAAATGTGCCCCGGCCACCCTAGCTTACCTCCGCTGCTGCTGCCACGGTGCATGAAACAGCTGATTTGCGAGCCGCTGCTCGCCCTCCCTCCCAGGCTCTCAAGCCTGGGAGGGAGGGAGAGCAGCGGCGTACGAATCAGTTGTTTCACGCGCCGCGGCGGCTCGGGGTCTCCCCATCCCTCCCAGACTCTGAAACCTGGGAGGGAGGGGGAGATCCTGAGTGGCCGTTTCGCGCCTGGGAGCCTGGGAGGGAGGGGGAAAAGCGGCGCCCGCGCCGTGGCCACTCGGAGTCTCCCCCTCCCTCCCAGGCTCTCAAACCTGGGAGGGAGGGGGAGATCCCGAGCGGCCGCGGCGCGGGCGCCGCTTCTCCCCCTCCCTCCCTCCTTCCTAGGCTTGAGAGCCTGGGGGGAGGAGGCAGGGCTGGGGATTTGGGGAAGGGGCGGAGTTGAGGCGGGGCCGGCGGTGGGGTAATTAAAGAAGGGGAGGGGGCGGCCAAAATTGTTTTTGCTTTGGGTGGCAAAAATTCTAGAGCCGGCCCTGGCTATGGGGTCCATCTGCAATGGCATGGGGCTGCGGAACTCCAGTCTGCCTGCAGCGGCTGGGAGCTCTGGGGTCCATCTGTTGTGGCATGGGCCTGTGGGAGTTCCCCCACCACCCATGGCTGCTGAGAGCTGAAGGGGGCCCCTGCCGCCACCGGTGGCTGATAACGACGGGGCCCCCAGCGGCTGACAGTTGCAGTGTCACTGCCCCAGGGCTGAGGCGGAAAATGTCACTGAATTCTGTGACCTCCGTGATATAATCTTAGCTTTAATCATTGTTGACTCTCTCTCTTAATCTAGGTCTGCTCTAGTGCAGGTGAGGCAGGGAAGATAGAAGTTCACACCCCAGCACAAGTTCAGGAAGCG
>NW_027061213.1:0-1000 GCF_011386835.1 Chrysemys picta bellii | reverse complement strand
GCCCCTGGTACCCCAGTTCTGACTCTCCGCTCCACAGGCTGCTAATTATTCTGAAATGGGCAGAGCTGAAGGACGCCCTCCCCCTACAGAAATCACTCACCCTCAGCCCCTTCCCCAACGTGAACTCACTTGAATTCCTACTTCTAGAGGTGAGAAGCCCAGACTGTTTGATAGGGCTGCCCTTCCTCTTCCATTGCACAGCTCCCTGACTGCAGGCCAGGCAGGGAGATGTGCCATGTAGTGGAGGGAGCTTCTCTTAAACTAGTAGCATCAAGTTGAAAAGGAATAGACCAACTCCAGGAGTGAGAGGAGGAACCTTTCAAGAACTGAGCTGGGATCCCAGATCACTTCTAGTGTAAGGAGAAAACGGAGGAACCTGCCCTACCACTGTACATCTGCCCTGACATTTCCAAGGAGCCTGGCCTGTGGAAGATTCAGGCTCCTTGTGTCTGGTATCAATCCGCCCCAGGTCTGTGCTACCTGCAGACACTTCCACTTCATCTACCATGCCTGACTCTGTCTAAAACAAGCTGCTTAGTGGATTCATGTTTTATAGATTTTCATGTTCTGTTGTTTACAAACCTCGTTGGAGTAAATATCTGAGCGATGTTCCAGCTGCAGGTGTGTGTCAGGGAGGCCGTGTCAGGCAGTGTGAAAATATCCCACTGAAAGCAAAACAACTCGATACCGCGCCTCAGAAATCAGAGGAGATAGCCCAGCTGCTCCCGTCGGGTCCATCCTACTGGGTCAGTGCGGGATTGGTTCTTGCTATGTGTGGGATGTGGGTTTCTCCATCTTGTCTCTCTGGAACTTCCTTAGGGGACACGGTTGTATAAAATTTCCTTTCATAAAATCATAGAATATCAGGGTTGGAAAGGCTGAACCCCCTGCCAGAGCTCTCCCCCCGCATCCCAACCCTCTGCCCCAGCCCTGAGCCCCCTCCTGAACCCCTCATCCCTGGCCCCACCCCACATCCCAACCCTCTGCCCCAGCCCTGAGC
>NW_027061212.1:0-1000 GCF_011386835.1 Chrysemys picta bellii | reverse complement strand
CCACCTATCTCAGGGCCCAAACTGGTAGGCATGCTCTGAGCACACCTAACACCATACCAAAATGAACAGGAGGACCTCCTTTATCACTTAGTCCAGTGGTTAAGGAGCTGAAGTGGGAGACTTCAATTCAATTCCCCCTTCTGCCTGATGAGGAGAAGTGCCTTAACCGTTGAGTGCCCTAACCACTGGACTATGGCATATTCTGGTATTCTTTCCAGTTGCAGTTGTTCCACTGCGTATAAATAATTAAATATGTGTTAGGCCAGAGAGAGAGTGAGAATGACTCTACATTCCAGTGGTTAGGGCACACACCTGAGAGGTGGGAAACCCCTTTCCCATCAGATGCATCTGTGTGAGGAAATTGAACTGGGGTCTTCCATATCGTGAGTGAATAACCTCACCACTGGGTGAAATGTTATAAGGGAAGCCTTCCTTTTCCTCCCGCCCCACACTCAGCCATTTTGTGTAGAGTTAGGCATACACCACCACTATTCCTGGAAGAAACAGTTTAGGTGCCTGATTCTGGGAGAGGGTTGTCCCAGCTGTGAATCCCAAGTGAGATAGGCACCTAACTCCCCAGAGATTGATGGGGCTTGACACACCCCTCTCTCCTTGGCATCTGCTATTGGCTAGTTTAGGCAGCTTCCTGCCTACAGTGCTGGCTTTTGTGGATCACATTTTTAGATTCCTATCTTCCCCCCGGCATTGTAAGGCTAGGCACCTAACTCAAGATTTGCAGATTCCATTGGGTGCTGCAACACTAAGTGTTGTAAAATTTAGGTCCTTTCGTGGATTTGGGCCTGAAGACATAGAAGTAAATGCACTATATTTTTAGTATATTGAACAATAATTTAAAAAACACTGCCACTTTGATTAATCTACTGAAATAAACCTTATCACATGCATTTATTGCAAAGATATTATATGAATATATAATGAACAGCTCACTCCTGCCCCCCTGTTGCTGCCCCCCTGTTGCTGATGGCAGCAGCTGTAACTG
>NW_027061211.1:0-1000 GCF_011386835.1 Chrysemys picta bellii | reverse complement strand
CTTGGCATTAGTGATCAATGAATCATGACACTGGATTTCTAGCAACTGTCATTGAGCATTTAAATGGGGGATGACTCAAAGCCAGGACTTTACATCTGAATCCTGCATGTATTAGCAGTGGTGAGTTTAGGTTCAAAAACCTGCCCTCTGTGTTTTTAATAAATATGGTTATTACATGAGAAAACATTGCAACAGTAATTAGTTACTGATAAACCACTGAGATTAGATAGACGTGCAACGAAACCGCACAATAAAGATATTGGTGTCCCTCTTCAACCCAAGGGGCTAGTCAAAGTTTGGGGCCCTGGGGATATTCCAGTGGGGAGCAGAAATTGGCAGTGGAGTCTGGTAATTTTTTGATGTCTTGTTTATTGACAAGGAACATACAGAGTCCTGCTTCTCCAAACACAGCAGGAGTCAACAGCAGGGATTAGCCTCCCTGCTCTCAGCTCCAAGCCTCTTTAGCCAGCACCTGGCCCAAAAGCTCTCTATGCTCCTCCCAAGATGTAGTCCTGGCTGGTCCACTGGCAGAGGTGTAGATGGGGGGAATGTGAAGGGGCGTTGCCCCCCCCAAACTGCATCTTTCCATTCCCCTCCTGACCATGGCCCTTCAGTGCATCCCCTGTCCAATTGGCCTTCCTGACAGAGCCTGCATGGAGAGCGTGCGTAAGGGGGAGTTTGGGGGGCAGGTTTTGAAAGAGGGATTTTTTCAGGGGGAGGGAAGCTGGGAGCCCTACCGGTGCTGAATTTCCATAGTGCAGAGCTTCAGCTGGGACAGGCGTCCAAACTGTTGGTAATTGTCTCAAGATAAGTAGGATGTGGGTGGTCTGGAAATCTTATCATAGAATATCAGGATTGGAAGGGACCTCAGGAGGTCATCTAGTCCCACCCCCTGCTCAAAGCAGGGCCAATCCCCAGACAGATTTTTGCCCCAGATCCCTAAATGGCTCCCTCAAGGATTCAACTCACAATCCTGGGTTCAAACCACTGAGCTATCCCT
>NW_027061210.1:0-1000 GCF_011386835.1 Chrysemys picta bellii | reverse complement strand
TCTGAACAAAGGACTGATGACCCATCCCAGCTGGGGATGTTCAAGAGACTTGATTTGAACCTGCAGTTTATTCTATCGCTGCTGCAAGCCTGAACCAAGAACTTTGCCATGACTGTATGTAATTGATTCCATTTAACCAATTCTAACTCTCATCTCTATCTTTTTCCTTTTATGAATAAACCTTTAGATTCTAAAGGATTGGCAACAGCTTGATTTGTGGGTAAGATCTAATTTGTATATTGACCTGGGTCTGGGGCTTGGTCCTTCGGGATCGAGAGAACCTTTTTTTCCCTTTTACTGGGGTATTGGTTTTCATAACCATTTGTCCCCATATCGAGTGGCACTGGTGGTGATACTGGGAAACTGGAGTGTCTAAGGGAATTGCTTGTGTGACTTGTGGTTAGCCAGTGGGGTGAGACCAAAGTCTTGCCTTAGAGGTGGAAAACCCCCAGCCTTGGGCTGTAACTGCCCTGTTTGAGCAATTTGTCCTGAATTGGCACTCTCAGTTGGGTCCCACCAGAACCAGCATCGATACAGGCCGCCCCGGTCGTCGGCAGCATTTCGGGGGAGAGACTTTCCGCCGCCTAGGGCGGCAAAAAAGCTGGCGGCGCTCCTGGGTGAGCAGCTGAAAAGGGATGAACCGGAGTGAAGCTTGAAACACAAATGCAGGGGCCAAGAATCCCAATTCATCCATCCCGGACAGAGGGAGTCAAATACTCGCTGATGGACAATTGGTTCAGATTCTGGGACTGGTTCCTTGTGCAGCAAGTGAAGTTAACTGCACCTCAGAGCCGTGACAGAGCACTGTATAACCAGGGTCTAGTGACTCTCTCACCCTGGGCTCTCCCCAGTATAGACTCTTGTTCACACTAGTCAAATGATGTTCAAATGCTGAGAAGGAGCAGGGAAGAGGCACAGAAATGACTTGTGGCCTGGCCAGCACACCTTCGAGCAGGCAACCCGAGGGGCTGCAGCTAATCAGCTTCACTAAGCAGTTGCG
>NW_027061209.1:0-1000 GCF_011386835.1 Chrysemys picta bellii | reverse complement strand
AGCTCTGTCATTAAGGTCTATAGTCACCCAGCAGGAGGAGGTAGCTGCATTTCAGGTTTTTGCTCTAGGAGACAAAGGTGTAAGGAGAGCTGGCAAAGCTGATGTTAGAAACATTGACATTGGAAATCCATGTAAGTGTAGAAGAGTGACGGAACCAATCGTGCGGGGACGTGGGAATTCACTCTAACCTGGCCTCTGGGGATGGAGGCAGCACGTGGCTGGCACTTCTCGCTCCTGCCGTACGAGGGGCAGGTGCTGCTACCGACTGCTCCCCCTAACCCCGCCCTGCTGCGCTCTGGGGATTGTGCCTTGCTGTGGAGCTCTCAGGTGTCTTGAACTGGAATTTGTTTGGAGAGAAACTGCTAAGGAGCCTTATCAGCCCCGAGCA
The DNA here is from genome assembly GCF_011386835.1 of Chrysemys picta bellii. Lineage (NCBI taxonomy): Eukaryota > Metazoa > Chordata > Testudines > Emydidae > Chrysemys > Chrysemys picta. Next base: position 612 of record NW_027061209.1, on the reverse strand, counting down.
GAGAGTACCTGGGAGCCTGCCTCGGTCGGGCGGGTCTGGTACAGCCTCCCCTCAGATAAGACCCTACGCTACCAGCACTCCCAGCTATCTTCGAGACACCACTGACTTCCTGAGGAAACTACAATCCATCGGTGATCTTCCAGAAAACACCATCCTGGCCATTATGGACGTAGAAGCCCTCTACACCAATATTCCACACAAAGATGGACTACAAGCTATCAGGAACAGTATCCCTGATAATGTCACAGCTAACCTGGTGGCTGAACTTTGTGATTTTGTCCTCACCCACAACTATTTCACATTTGGGGACAATATATACCTTCAAGTCAGCGGCACTGCTATGGGTACCCGCATGGCCCCACAATATGCCAACATTTTTATGGCTGACTTAGAACAACGCTTCCTTAGCTCTCGTCCCCTAACGCCCCTACTCTACTTGCGCTACATTGATGACATCTTCATCATCTATAACCCATGGAAAAGAAGCCCTTGAGGATTTTCACCATGATTTCAATAATTTCCATCCCACCATCAACCTCAGCCTAGATCAATCCACACAAGCGGTCCATTTCCTGGACACTACTGTGCTAATAAGCGATGGTCACATCAATA
>NW_027061208.1:0-1000 GCF_011386835.1 Chrysemys picta bellii | reverse complement strand
CCACCCTATACCGGAAACTTACTGACCGCTACACTTACCTACATGCCTCCAGCTTCCATCCAGGACACACCACACGATCCATTGTCTACAGCCAAGCTCTAAGATATAACCGCATTTGCTCCAATCCCTCGGATAGAGACAAGCACCTACAAGATCTCTATCAAGCATTCTTAAAACTACAATACCCACCTGCTGAAGTGAAAAAACAGATTGACAGAGCCAGACGAGTACCCAGAAGTCACCGCCTACAAGACAGGCCCAACAAAGAAAATAACAGAACACCACTAGCTATCACCTTCAGCCCCCAACTAAAACCTCCCCAGCGCATCATCAGAGATCTACAACCTATCCTGAAAGATGATCCTTTACTCTCACAGATCTTGGGAGACAGACATGTCCTCGCTTACAGACAACCCCCCAACCTAAAGCAAATACTCACCAGCAACCACACATCACTGAACAAAACCACTAACCCAGGAACCTATCCTTGTAACAAAGCCCGATGCCAACTCTGTCCACATATCTATTCAAGTGACATCATCATAGGACCTAATCACATCAGCCATACCATCAGGGGCTCGTTCACCTGCACATCTACCAATGTGATATATGCCATCATGTGCCAGCAATGCCCCTCTGCCATGTACATTGGCCAAACCGGACAGTCTCTAAGCAAAAGAATTAATGGACACAAATCTGACATCAGGAATCAAAATACTCAAAAACCAGTGGGAGAACACTTTAACCTGTCTGGTCATTCAGTGACAGACCTGCGGGTGGCTATATTACAACAGAAAAACTTCAAAAACAGACTCCAAAGAGAGACTGCAGAGCTAGAATTGATATGCAAACTAGACACAATCAATTCCGGTTTGGATAAGGACTGGGAATGGCTGAGCCATTACAAACATTGACTCTATCTCCCCTTGTAAGTACTCTCACACTTCTTATCACACTGTCTGTACTCGGCTAGCTTGATTATCACTTCAAAAGTTTTTTT
>NW_027061207.1:0-1000 GCF_011386835.1 Chrysemys picta bellii | reverse complement strand
TTTCTTAATTAATTGGCCTCTCAGAGTTGGTAAGACAACTCCCACCTGCTTATGCTCTCTGTATGTGTGTATATATATCTCCTCATTATATGTTCCATTCTATATGCATCCGAAGAAGTGGGCTGTAGTCCACGAAAGCTTATGCGCTAATAAATTTGTTAGTCTCTAAGGTGCCACAAATACTCCTGTTCTTCTTTTTGCGGATACAGACTAACACGGCTGTTACTCTGAAACATGTCATGTTTCTATTGGATCCTTCCGAGTATGCATTCGTGATATAAACTCACTGGGTGACCTTGGGGTATCTCACTTCCCCCTTACGTCATCAGTCTTCTCCACTATCAAATCTACACTGGGAAAGAAGGACAGAAGCCCCGACAATCACCTTCACCTCTGGGTGTCTGGTCCTGGGAGCCGAAACCAAATGGACTATCTGCCCCATCTCCTAAACTGCCCTGTTTTTCCCTCCTAGGGCCTGGTCCTTAGTGCTCAGCCTGGCCCCTTCCCAGCTTGTCCCTTTAAAGGACTCTCCAAGCCCCTCCCATGCCTGCTTCCTTTGGGGTCTCTCTCCTGGCTGATCACAGGCTCCCCTTCTATCTCTCAGCAGGCCTGGGCCCTAGTCACTGGCTGCGTCTTGTCACGTGACCCCCACACTTATTCCTTCACCCTAGGGAGCTGCATCACCTGGGCCAGGTGCAGTTGAGCTCCAACCCCTTTCCTGGCCATCTCACCCTGGGACAGGTTGACACTGGAAACCTGTGGGTAACAGTAACTGGTTGCTCGCAAAGGTGCTGAAGACACAATGGAAGAGGAAATCCTTTGGCCTGGATTGAAATTATTCCGACTGAAAGTGAATGAGAGAAAATAGGTCCAGAGTTCTCTTCCTAGCAGCAGAAAATGTAGCGATTGATAGAGGTTCAGGTCAGAAAGGACCATTATGTGCATCTAGTCGCCCCTCCTGTATAACTCAGGGCCTAGAATGTGACCAAGTGGTTATTTC
>NW_027061206.1:0-1000 GCF_011386835.1 Chrysemys picta bellii | reverse complement strand
TCCCAAACGAAAAGTCAAAAAATGTCTTTAACTGAAACAAGATCCTCTGTCCCTTGGGGGCTTTTCCTCAGCCTGACTTTGGCTCTGCCTGCCCTTGCTGGCCTTGGTAGCCCTTTCTATGGCCCTGTACATCCCCTTCCTTAGAGACCATGGGAGAACCAGTCCTACCCTGGATTCTAGGTTCTGCCCCAAGGCCCTGTACCGAACAGCTAGGCCTGCTCCTGTACCTTTGTTGCGGTTTCCCCTGGTTTCCCCTCAGCTGGAGCTCACTCTGTAATCCATTTGGCCTAGCTCCAGGCTTTATAGCCCACAGGCCAAGCCCCCCGTTATATACCCTCCTCCTTAGAACCTGGCCCACGCGGGGGCAAGTTCTATTCTTCTCCAAGCTTCATCCCTCCTCATCTCATCGCTGTCACCGGCTGCGCCCTTGTACAGCCTGTGTGCAGTGTCTGCAGCTCCAGGGCCAGCCCGCTCGGGGCAAACCTTCTCTTCTGCAGTATCCCGACGCTCTTCCTACAGCCACTCAGGCTCATCAACAGCTGCTTGCAGAGCCTCTTCTGAAGCCTTTAGCTTCTTCTGTTGCCTTTTTGCTACTGCCGCTGCATATGCCAAAACCTTTTGGGTCAGGGTCTGAGAACCCACCATGGACTGCTCCACCCTTGTGTTTGTCCCTCCTCCAGTCTGCTTCATCTCTGGGCTAATCATTTCGTCCTTCATCTCCCTGCTGCACCCGACAGGGTGTGTTGGTGGAGGGTCTGCAAGGTCCATGGCCACCCCAGCCACCTCCACCTTGCCTGCCTCATGGGGGATTTTGTCAGAGGACACCTTCTCCTTTCTTTCTAACTTCTTAGGGCCCTGGCCCCTCGTTCAGCCACTTCAGCAATTTCCTAAGCAGGCCGTGTCTTTTGATATGGCCTGCTTCTCTGCCCCCAAAACAAAGAACTCTTGCTCCCATCTTGGCATTAGGCCATGCTTGTACCCTTTCTCATGCCTTTCTCCC
>NW_027061205.1:0-1000 GCF_011386835.1 Chrysemys picta bellii | reverse complement strand
ACTTTCTATAACTATATAAATAATAAAATTATATATTATGTACATTGCATAATATATGCTGTTGATCGGTTATTAATGAGCTCCGTTTCACGTGTGTGGGTCCCCGCAACTCCCTGGGGGTGTGCTAGGGTGACCAGGGGTTGCCTGGAGACAGGGCAGGGGGTGCGGCAGAGGCTGGCTGTGGGCAGTGGGTGCAGGGATGGCTGCAGGCAGGGCAGAGTGGCGGGGCTGGTGCGGGCAGGACAGGGGGGGGCGGGGCTGGAGGTAGGGCAGGGGTGCAGCAGGGGCTGGCTGCGGACAGGGGGTGCAGGGCTGGCTGGAGACGGGGCTGGCTGCGGGCAAGGCAGGGGGTGCGGGGCCGGTGCGGGGACGGGGTGCAGCAGAGGCAGCTGGAGCCCCGGCCCTTTAAATAGCCCCCGAGCCCCCCGCTATCCCAGGGCTCTGGGGGCTATTTAAAGTGCTCAGGGCTCCCCTGCTTCTACCGGCCTGGCCCTTTAAATAGCCGCGGGAGCCCTGGGGAAGCAGCGGGGCTCCAGTGGCTATTTAAAGGGCCGGGGCGGTAGAGGCAGCAGGAGCCCCGGACTTTTTAAATAGCCCCCAGAGCCCCGCAGCCCTACCCCAGGGCTCCAGCAGTGGTTGTCTGGTGGCAATTTAAAGGGCCTGGGGCTCTGGCCCCTGCTGGGAGCCCTAGGTCCTTTAAATTGCCCCTGGGGAAGCCGGGCCACCCTGGTACAGCGCACCGGCTCTTGCCGGTACACCATACCGTGGCTTGGGCCCGGGGCCCGATTCAGGGAATTGGTTGAATTGGCCTAAAGCCGGCCCTGGTGGGGGTATGGCAACAGAGCCGCAGGGAGGGGAACCCTGAGGTGTGGGGGCTGGGTGTGTACTGGGAGTTCCTTCTGAAGGGACGGGAGTTGGCCAAGGTCACTCAGCCCCGGGGTGTGGGAGGGGGACTGGCTGAGGGCACTCAGAGCCCCAGGAAGTGGGGGGGGGGGCTGAG
>NW_027061204.1:0-1000 GCF_011386835.1 Chrysemys picta bellii | reverse complement strand
GGGAGGGACTCGCCGGGGCACTCAGAGCTCGGGGGAGGGGGGCTGTCCGGGGGGGCACTCAGAGCCCCAGGAAGTGGGGGTTTCAGAGTAGCAGCCGTGTTAGTCTGTATCCGCAAAAAGAAGAACAGGAGGACTTGTGGCACCTTAGAGACTAACAAATTTATTAGAGCATAAGCTTTCGTGGACTACAGCCCACTTCTTCGGATGCATATATGCATCCGAAGAAGTGGGCTGTAGTCCACGAAAGCTTATGCTCTAATAAATTTGTTAGTCTCTAAGGTGCCACAAGTCCTCCTGTTCTTCTTTTTGAGGAAGTGGGGGGGGGGCTAAGGGAAGGGACTGGCCAGGGGCACTCAGAGCTCGGGGGGGGGGGCTGTCCGGGGGGGCACTCACAGCCCCAGGAGGTGGGTGGGGGAGGGGCACACAGGATTTCAGGAATTCCCTGGCAGTGAAGAGCTGCTGGAGGCAGGGAGGAGCCAGCCGTGACAATCCCCATCTGGGATCCCCAGCTGGGCTAGTGGCTTTGGGGGCCCGTGGCCAAGCTGCAGCAGAAGGTGACCTGAAGGAAATGCCTAGGCCTCGGCCTCCGGCTAGGAAGGGCCTGGGCCAGACAATGACTCACCGCGCAGTGTCCCAGCTCCCTGCCCCACACCTGCGGGGCACGGCCCCTCCTCTGTAGGGAGGTTGGCATGTACCTTAGTGCTGCTTCCTCCATCCCCAAAGGCCTCTCCCAGCCAGTCTCTGGCAACCCCTGCCGTTCAATACGCACATTACCCTGCTGTGACATACCGGAGGGGGGGGAACCCCTCGGGGATGGGGGGGCTGTCACACAGCTGGGCAATTTAACCCAGTTGGGCAGGGGTGACTGTCTGGCCCATGCTGAACGCTGCTGCTCTGTGCAGAGAGGCTGGCACTTCTCGCTCCTGCCAAACGAGGGGCAGGTGCTGCTACCGACTGCTCCCCCTAACCACGCTCTGCTGCGCTCTGGGGATGCTGCCCT
>NW_027061203.1:0-1000 GCF_011386835.1 Chrysemys picta bellii | reverse complement strand
TGTGAACTGTTTTTGTTGGCACTTTTGCCGTCAAAAAATGTCCACCCCCCTACGAGTGGGGTTCATGTTGTTGACAGGACCGGGCTCCTGCTGACAACGTGGCATTCATGCTGCTGACTGGCAAAATGTTTGTCTTTTATAAAGGTTTTTTTTAAGCACCGGTGAACACCAAAACTTTTGTCGCTCACTTGGCAGTGTAGACAAGCCCTAAGGCTTTTCCATGCCCAGGTGCTGTTAGTTTGTAGTTGGGACACAGGAAGTACAAGCCACCTGGAAAAGGAATATAAAGGGCAGCTGCATCATCTCCATTTTGTCATTCCTGCTCCTTATCTCTGGAGTGACTTTTCTACAAGCCGAAGCTCTGAACAAAGGGTTGAATGACCCATCCAAGCTGTGGATGTGATCCAGAGGGACTTTCAAGCCAGTGAATTCCCCAGTACTGTTAACAACTTGATATATGGACCTTGAAGTCGCTGTATGTATCTGAGTGCTTTATCATTTAACACTCTTGTCTTTCTTTTTTCCTTATAATAAACCTATCATTTTACACACTAAAGAATTGCCTGGCAGCGTGGTATTTTGGGTAAGATCCAACTTAATATTGACCTGGCACTGTGGATGACCCTTTGGGGTTACCAAAATATTTTGTATAACGAGCAGAGTTTTTAAATAACTTTCACTGTACTGGACTTAGGTGCTGATTGGGAGACAGAAAACTGAAACACAATGTGATTTCTTTTTTCAGCTTCTCGATAACCAGCATGGGGGATGAGAAGCAGAGTTTATGACGGGTTGGTGAGTTTAACCTCAGTGTTAACCACCAGTTTTGCTCTCCCTTTTGCAGCCTGCCCTAACCTTGGCAACTGCAATACAATAATCCCTAGCATTTCTAGAGCATTGTTGGCTCCATTTTATTGATGGGGATAAAGGCACAGAGAGGAAAATGACTGATTTTCTGTGGAAGCAGCAGAAATGGGAACAGAATCCAGGAATCCTGGCT
>NW_027061202.1:0-1000 GCF_011386835.1 Chrysemys picta bellii | reverse complement strand
GATCCAAGTGAACTTTCCATCTTTAGTAGTCATAGTTTTAGTTCAAGGTTATTCCTAGCCCTTGATTTTAATGTCAGGCAGAAAGTACACTTTTAAGGCATGTGTGACTCTCCAAGACAGCGAATGCAGTGGGAATGTACATCACTGCCTGGAATTGCTTCTCGGCAGTAGAAGCAACACTTAAATCTGGAAGAGCCAGGCGTACCTTGTCCAGGTTTCACTTCCCCAGAGGGAGGAGACAAGAAAGAACTAAGGACAGGGAGTTCGCTAGTCTTATAACAAAATAAAGAGGGGGGATTATTTTATTGGGTTTTTTTTTGTTTTTTGTTTTTTTAAAGGAAGCAGAAGGGGAGTATTAACACTAACTGACTGAAACGCAATGAATGAACACTAATAACTCGAAACAGAAAGTAAAATACAGATGAGGCATTCTCAAATCGGAGGCTGCTGAGGCTCCGTCTCAGGTCAAGGCGGTTGAGAAGGAGCTGAGGGCAGTTTGTCCGTGCAACGCTCTATAGCTCTACTGCAGGGCACGAGACAGGGACAGCGTCTGTGGGGGCTGAACGGACACGGCTCCTAAAATCTCTGATCTGAGGCGTAGGGGACACGAATACACCTGCAGTGGAGCATGCACAGGGACACTACTCCAAGAAGAATGATACTTCCTTCCTCCCACCCTTTGTCTTATCTATTTAGCCCTTCAGGCCTTGTGCCATGTGTCTCTGCACCGTCGAGCTCAACAGGGCCTTCAGTTCTATTGTAACATCACCTATAATAAATAATAATAATAATGTAACTCTGCTCACCTCATGAAAGGGCAAGCCGGAGAGATTAGAAAATGAGGAGAGGTGCAGAGATCTTCCTTCCTGCTGACAGAGTCAAGGACGTGTTGAACTAGATTTGATTCTTTGCAACTAGCTGTGTAACCCACTGGCGATGTTAGTTAAAGTCCCCTGTGGGTCAATCCACAGAGAATACAAGTTGTTACAGCCCCTAGCAG
>NW_027061201.1:0-1000 GCF_011386835.1 Chrysemys picta bellii | reverse complement strand
CAAATAATGAAGCAATCAATTTGCAAACACCTAGAAGATAATAAGGTGATAGTAACAGTCAGCCTGGATTTGTCAAGAACAAATTGTGTAAAACCAACCTGATAGCTTTCTTTGATAGGGTAACAAGCCTTGTGTATGGGAGGAAATGGTAGATGTGGTATAACTTGATTTTAGTAAGGCTTTTGATAATGTCTCATAGGACCTTCTCATTAACAAACTAGGGAAATATAGCCTAGATGGTGCTACTATAAAGTGGGTGCAGAACTGGTTGGAAAACTGTTCCCAGAGAACAGTTATCAATAGTTCACAGTCATGTTGGAAGGGCATGACAAGTGGGGTCCCTCAGGCCTGGTCTACACTAGGAGGTTATGTCGAATTTAGCAGCGTTAACTAGAATTAACTCTGCACCCGTCCACACAACCAAGCTATTTCTTTCGACATAGAGGTCTCTTTAAATCGATTTCTGTACTCCTCTCCGACGAGGGGAGTAGCGCTAAATTCGACATGGCCATGTCGAATTAGGGTAGGTGTGGACGTAATTCGACGCTAATAGCTCTGGGAGCTATCCCACAGTGCACCACTCTGTTGACGCTCTGGACAGCAGTCCGAGCTCGGATGCTCTGACCAGCCACACAGGAAAAGCCCCAGGAAAATCTGAATTCCTTTTCCTGTCTGGCCAATTTGAATCTCATTTCCTGTTTGGACATTGTGGCGAGCTCAGCAGCACTGGCAACGATGCAGAGCTCTCCAGCACAGGTGACCACGCAATCGCAGAATAGAAAGAGGGCCCCAGCATGGACTGATCGGGAAGTCTTGGATCTGATCGCTGTGTGGGGCGATGAGTCCGTGGCTTCGGAGCTGCGATCGAAAAAACAGAATGCAAAGATCTACGAGAAGATCTCCAAAGCCATGACGGAGAGAGGATACAGCCGGGATGCACCACAGTGCCGCGTGAAAATTAAGGAGCTGAGACAAGGGTACCAGAAGACCAAAGAGTCAA
>NW_027061200.1:0-1000 GCF_011386835.1 Chrysemys picta bellii | reverse complement strand
GGCTCAGCGAAAATGATCTTTTGAGCTGTTCTTTTTAACCGTGGTCCTGTACTTCCTGGTTTGCGTCGGACCCAGGCAGGAGACTGGGCTGCTGTCAGCTGTATAAGCCATTGGAATGAGCCAGGTCGGAATGAGCCAGGCCCTCAGAGCCTTCTGCCACCAATCGCCCCAGCAGTCACTGATCCACACCAAACCACGTCCTTCCAGTCAGGCAGTTTCATATGCATACGTCAAACCCTTGGTTTGCCACTCAGACACCACGGTGATGGGCACAGTAAGGACCGAGAGACGCTATACAGGCAGACAGACAAGGAAATAGTGGCCTTGGCTACAGGTGTGTGTGTGGAGCAAACGGATGAACACCAATTGCTGGCTGAAGGCACAACCTTAATTCCCGCATCTCCTGTCTGTCAGCTATCGTTCGCTTGGCAGCCTGAGCTCCGATTTCTAACGCAGCGTTTTGCTCTGGCCTATTGTGGTTCTCATGTCGGGGGCGCCTTGGCCCCTGGTATCAGGAGCGGTGCTAAGGAGGCTGCTTTTCAAAGGTCCTTAAGTAGAGTTGCCAACTTTCTACTTGCACAAAACCAAACGCCCTTGACCCAACCCCTTTCATGCCCTTCCCCAAGGCCCCACCCCCACTCACTCCAGCCCAGCCCACCTCCCTCAGTCGCTCGCTCTCACACCCTCACTCACTTTCACTGGGCTGGAGCTGGGGGTTGGAGTGAAGGGAGGGGTGAGGGCTCCGGTGGGGATGCGGGCTCTGGGATTGGGCTGGAGATTAGGGGTTTGGGGTGCCAGAGGGGGATCCGGGCTGCGGCAGAGGGTTGGAGTGCAGACTCTGGGAGGGAGTTTGGGTGCGGGAGGGGGCTCAGGGCTGGGGTAGGGGATTGGGGTGCGGGTGGTGGTGTGGGGTCTGGGAGGGATTAGGGTACAGGAGGGGGTTCCGACCTGGGGCAGGGGGTTGGGGTGCCGGGTGTGAGGTCTGGGAGGGAATTTGGGT
>NW_027061199.1:0-1000 GCF_011386835.1 Chrysemys picta bellii | reverse complement strand
CTTGCTGCTTGGGGTTTAAGCCGTAGGCTCCTCCACCTCCCAGTACCACACATCTGAGCCTTCAGCATGCCTTCCTCGCTGTGACCGCGCCGCAGTGAGTCTACTTGGACTGGACCCCTGGAGAAGGCTTCACACCCAAAAGAAGCAATGCAGCCCCCCGTCTCTGGACTGCATCGACTCCCAGCTGGTGCAAAACAGAAGGGCTTCTTGTACGTCTGAACCTAACACAGGAAGTTCTCAGGGGCCTTGAGCAAGAAATTCTCAGCACCAGCCTGCTGGGCTTGTCCCCACCCAGGTGGGCTAAGGCGGCTCCTTGTTCCCAGCCCAGAAGTGACGATTCCTTCCTGTGGTCCCTCCTATATCCCCTCCAAGGCCCCGCCGCCATCCTCTGTCTTCTTTCCCAGGCAAACAGATCTCCAGGTGACTCTCTCTCTTCAGCTCTCTGTTCTCTCTGCTGCCCATAACTGGCTGGCTCCAAGTTGGGATGGGCCTTCAGGTCATCAGTTGCTAAGTTACAAAGTGTCCAGGCTATGGTCTGGGGTCCAGGCTGCTAGACTGAGTCACACCTGGTCCTCTGCAACAATAGACACCCCTCCTCCCACCTTGGTTAGACATGCAGCACATGGGGGAAACTGAGGCACACACAGTATACATACACAACATTAGGAAAATATCCCACTTAGTCACATAGGTTACCTACAGAGGATGTGGAATCTCCATCATTGGAGGTTTTTAAGAACAGGCTGGACAAACATCTGTCAGGGTGTGACAGATTTATGTTACCAAGCTGCCAGAGACCTTAGGTGATCAGTCTAAGGCAGCGGGATTTTTAGGGGTGGAGATGAAGAGAGCACACCAAGTAACTAAGTTTAAAGTTTTATTAAGAAAATAACAGCGGAGAGTGCTGCGTGTTTCCCACGTCACTCTGAGGAAGGAAGGAAACATTAGTCCCTGAACCCTAACCCATACTCTCACACGCACAACCCAAGTCTGGGTGTAA
>NW_027061198.1:0-1000 GCF_011386835.1 Chrysemys picta bellii | reverse complement strand
CCCCTTCTTCGGGAAAGCCAAGAAAGGAAACAAAAGAAAAGGAGAACCCAGCGGTTGTATTAGCTGATTAATATATGCACAACCTCTTTACCTCATAAGACACAGAAATCCAGTCATGTTCTTACAAAAAGGAAATTTTATTTAAAAAAAAGAAAGAAAACACCCTTGGAAAACTTAGGTTATTGCTAGATCTTAAAAGAGCAACTGCAAGGATTAATCACCAAGAGTAGCTTTCTTGGGATCCAGTTTAAAGGTTACAACAAAACAAAAGCACGTGGGGTTAGCACACAGGAATCCACAAGCCATAAAAAGAGATCGGCCTAATCGTGTCTACCTGAACATTTCTTGTTCTACTTCTGTCATAAATATAAAGGGACGGGGGAGAGGGTCTGATGCAGTGCTATAAAATCCTCTTACCAGTAAAGGGTTAAGAAATTCAGGTAGCCAGACTGACACCTGACCTGGCTGGCATCTGACCAATAAGGGGACAAGATACTTTCAAATCTTGGGAGGGGGGAAGACTTTGTGTGTGGCTCTTTGTCTGAGTCAGAGTGATCTTGGGAGACAAGAAGTACCTGCAGAAAATCAATCTCCTCAACCAGTCATCTTCTCACCAAACCTCACTTTTCTAAAGTAAGTTTAGTCAGCATTGCGAGTAGGTTTCTGTTTGTTTTGCTTGGTGAGTTTTCCCTGTGTTAGAGGGAAGGGTTATTCCTGTTTTTTTCTGTAACTTTAAGGTTTTGTCCAGAGGGGGAATCCCTCGGAGTTTGGAAATTGAGTACCCTGTAAAATAGTTACCATCCTGATTTTACCTTCTTTGTTTTAATAAAATCCTTCTTTTAAGAACCTGACTGTTTTCTATGGTTTTAAAATCCCGGGAGTGGATTTTTAGATCACAGTGTAACCAATTGGTTAGGAGATTATTCTCAAGCTTCCCAGGAAAGGGGGTGTACAGGCTTGAGAGGGTATTTTGGGGGGAAGGGGAACTTCAAGTGGTTCC
>NW_027061197.1:0-1000 GCF_011386835.1 Chrysemys picta bellii | reverse complement strand
GATCGGGGCCTCAGTACCAGGCTGAGAAAATGACACTAGGCCCTGCTCATAGTCCAGATACACCCCGATCTTCCTGGGGCTCCAAGTCAGGGGCAGGAGGGTATCCAGGGAAGTACAAGTCCGGTAATGGCTCCCACACTGATCCATGGCCCAGATCCTCTCCTGACAAACTCACCGGCCATCCCCACAGCCCAGGTCCTCCCACCCCTGACGTCTACCTCCCAGTAGTGTCTCCCCGAGGTGAACCCTTCCAAGCTCAGCACACAGGTTTCACTATCAAATCTCTTGGGGTTGTCAGTCACGTCCTGCTGCAGGCCCCTCCATTTCACAGATCGCCCATTCTCAGAGACCACGAGGCTGGGATGAGCCGTGTCCGGATCCAGAATCACGTTCACTGCAGAGATGGGGCAGAGCATCAGGGGCAGAGCCCAGCCCATCGGGGCTGTTTCCCATCCTCCCCCCAGCTCTGTCGTGGCTAGGACACGCTCTGATTTCCAGCCTCTATCGCCCGGGAACCTGCTTCTCTGCCTGTCACTGCAGCTCTCCTCCCAGGCACTAGAGGCAAATAGCTCCCCTGAAAGAGCTGGAGATGCCTCTGGCTCCCATTGGGCCTGTCTGTAACCTCTACAAAGGCCCCAGTGAGGAGAGAGCTCAGGTGTTACACACACGGACGTCATTTCAACCATTACAAGAACTCAGTGGTCACCTACCACAAAATCTGTGCTGTGGGGCCGCTACCACGTCTCCACAGCTAAGACCGCAACTGAGTCTCCAATCTACGCCTGAGCTGGGAGCCTCTATTCTAACACCCACAGAGTCATATCACACTCAAATTTGGTAGATTTGGTCTGGGTCTGAGGTAGAATTTTTCTACCAAATTTGAACTGAATTGGCCAAAGGGCTACTGATTGACAACTCCGTAAAAACAGAGATTTCACCAGAGTCCAAAAAGCATTAAGACAATTACCCGCAGCCAGTTAAGGTAATTTACAGTTTCCTA
>NW_027061196.1:0-1000 GCF_011386835.1 Chrysemys picta bellii | reverse complement strand
ACTCTTCTTTCTCTCTGTTGGGAAGAGGTGCCAGCATCAGAAGAAAGGAGCATCACACGCTGGACAGAGGCAAAGGTGGGACAACTGGGGTGACAACTCTGCAGCCAGGGAGAGAAGGAACTGACTCCCTCCCGGGGTCACACCCCATATTAATCAAAAACTTCTTTTATTGTGAATGATGATTTACAGTTTAATATTTTCCTAAGTGAGTATTTGATGTTACTGTCTAGTCTATCATCACTCCACACTTTCTAGTATAGTATTGTTCCTGCCAAATTTCTGGGGGTTTTCCTTCATTAAGTTTAAAATATAAGATTAACTCCATGGTGCTGGTTTGCCTCCGGCTCTCCTCACGGTAGGCATAGCCTAGCCAAGCCATGGGTCATTGCCCAGTTCAAACTTCTACTTCTCTACTAACGTCTTCTCCTTTCTCCAAAAAGGACACTTATTCCCATCTTTAACACCGTCTAAGAGACTCTCAGCCATGGTCGGGGTCTGGGGAGGGGCAGGTTCCTTCTAAACTCTTTCACTGAAGGCAAAGGGGACAAGGGATGTCATTAAAACAAAAGTCTTGTGCAAGACTTTACATTTCAAATGCTTTACCTGTTTTTCCTTCTTTTCTGTATTTTTAATGAGAGGTTAAAAGATTTGTAATGGTGTGTTTGCCATGGTACAAAGCAGGCTGAGGTCTCTGGATACCAAACCCCCAAGGTGTCTAACTCTGTTTAATATTGGACAGTGACATGTTGTGTTGTCGTCGTCTTTAACTGTTTGTTCCATGTAAATTACTACAACCATGTCGGGGTTCTGGATTCCAGGCAATTATGTCATGTTACGTGACAAGCACACATGCACTTGCTGGAAGCGTGCAGCTCACTTCTCTGGGTATGTGCTGGGGGCGTAACACTCATCAGCAGGAACTCAGACACGGAAGTTCCCACTTCAGTCCCCCGGGTGTTGGCCAAAAGGGCAGTTATCACATTCATGGGGGCTTATCCAG
>NW_027061195.1:0-1000 GCF_011386835.1 Chrysemys picta bellii | reverse complement strand
AGCGGCATTGGAGTTGCTACTGACGTGTCTAGAAATAAGCCAAACTAGTGCTGATGTGGCCAGGCTGAGGCTATGAGAATAACCTTCGCTCTTGATCTTCAGCAAGATCTTGTGCACAAAAGGAATTGGGGGGAGAGGGGGAAGGGGAAAGGCGCAGAACAGGTGATTTCTCCAAGGGAGTAAGACGACATCTGTGAGTGAGCCCGGGTTGCAGTCACACAGACAGCAGAACGGCTGACATTTCCTGTTCTGTCTGGTCATGAACAGGTCTACGAGGGGAGTACCCACCACTGGAAAATGGTCCTTGCTATGTTGGGGCATAGGGACCATTCATGGTGAGAAGATCTGAGTTGCCAGCTTGTTCTGGGCTCCCAAAAGGGGAGAAGCTTTGAGGTGTATTGAGTGCTTTATGAAGAACTCCCACAAGCAAATGGCCTCCTGACACAGTGGGGAGAAGAGCGGGCCGCTCTCTGCCTGTTGATGTAAAACATGGCTGCCATATTGTCTGTAAGAACTTGCACCACCTTGCTTGCGATGGTGGGTAACAACACCTGACATGCTAGGCCAACCACTCTGAGCTCTCTGACGTTTATCCATAGCAAGAGTTGCTGCCGGGACCACTGACCTTGTGTCGTGAGGTGCCGAAGATGGGCAGGCACTGTGAGCACCGAGTCCAAATGATGGCTGTTTGGCCGGTACACTGAGGCCAGCCAAGCCTGTAGGGGTCTGAGGTGCAACCTCGCATACCACACCTCGTATAGGCACGCGACCATGCGACCCAACAGCCTGAGTGGGCCTTGACCTGTGATGACACTAATTGGAAGTGGGCTCCTGGGAGGAAGGCCCTGGCCTGGGTAGAATTGAGCAACGCTCCGATAAACACTATCCTCTGAGCCGGGAGGAGTGTTGGCTTCTGCTCGTTTATCAGCAGGCCCAGTGTTCGAAAGGTTGTTTGGACGAGGTGGATGCTGGCTTTCATCTGGGATTGGACTGGTCATTG
>NW_027061194.1:0-1000 GCF_011386835.1 Chrysemys picta bellii | reverse complement strand
CGGACTGGCCAGGGGCACTCCGATCTCGGGGTGGGGGGGTGTCCGGGGGGGGGCACTCACAGCCCCAGGAGGTGGGTGGGGGAGGGGCACACAGGATTTCAGGAATTCCCTGGCAGTGAAGAGCTGCTGGCGGCAGGGAGGAGCCAGCCGTGACAATCCCCACTTGGGATCCCTGGCTGGGCTCGTGGCTATGGGGGCCCATGGCCAAGCTGCAGCAGAAGGTGACCTGAAGGAAATGTCTAGGCCTCGGCCTCCGGCTGGGAAGGGCCTGGGCCAGACAATGACCCACCGCGCAGTGTCCCAGCTCCCTGCCCCACACCTGCGGGGCACGGCCCCTCCTCTGTAGGGAGGTTGGCATGTACCTTAGTGCTGCTTCCTCCATCCCCAAAGGCCTCTCCCAGCCAGTCTCTGGCAACCCCTGCCGTTCAATACGCACATTACCCTGCTGTGCCATACCGGGGGGGAACCCCTCGGGGATGGGGGGCTGTCACACAGCTGGGCAATTTAACCCGGCTGGGCCGGGGTGACTGTCTCCCTGGAGCTGGGGTCTCAGCCGGAGGTGTCTCTCTGCCCTTCCCCCAAGTCGCCCCCAGGCGAGGTGGGAGCGCCCCACGTTGCGTCCCAGCCCCACATTTGCACCCACAAGTGCTGGTGGGTTCCAATCCCAGCTGAACACGCCCACCCGGCCCTAGTGCGGAGCAGAAGGGCCCAGCGCTGCCCCACAGACCCTCTGGCTCTCCGAGCCCGCTCTTACCCATCACCGCAGCACGTCTGGCCCAGGCTGAACGCTGCTGCTCTGTGCAGAGAGGCTGGCACTTCTCGCTCCTGCTGTACGAGGGGCAGGTGCTGCTACCGACTGCTCCCCCTAACTTCCGCCCTGCTGCGCTCCGGGGATGCTGCCCTGCTGTGGAGCTCTCAGGTGTCTTGAACTGGAATTTGTTTGGAGAGAAACTGCTAAGGAGCCTTATCAGCCCCGAGCAGAGAGTACCTGGGAGCCTGC
>NW_027061193.1:0-1000 GCF_011386835.1 Chrysemys picta bellii | reverse complement strand
ACCTCCTGAGGTCCCTTCCAACCCTGATATTCTATGAAAGTGGCTATCCCTCTGAAACTCCACATTGAATGCATGTTTTTAGAGAACTATCCACAATGACTCCAAGATCTCTCGAGTGGTAACAACTAATTTAGATCCCACCACTTTATATGTATAAACTGGGATTATGTTTTCAAATGTGCATTACTTTGCATTTATCCACACGGAATTTCACCTACCATTTTATTGCCCAGTCACCCAGTTTTGTAAGATCATAGAATCATAGAAGATTAGGGTTTGAGGAGACCTGGGAGGTCATCTAGTCCAATGCCCTGCTCAAAGAAGAACCGACACCAACTAAATCATCCCAGCCAGGGATTTGTCAAGAACGGCCTTAAAAACCTTCTAAGGATGGAGATTCCACCAGCTCCCCAGGTAACCCATTCCAGTGCTTTACCACCCTACTAGTGAAAAAGTTTTTCCTAATATCCAAACGAGACCTCCCCCACTGCAACTTGAGACCATTACTCCTTGTTTGGTCATCTGCTACCACTGAGAACAGTCTAGATCCATCCTCTTTGGAACCCCCTTTCAGGTAGTTGAAAGCAGCTATCAAATCCCCCCCATTCTTTTCTTCTGCAGACTAAATAAGCCCAGTTCCCTTAACCTCTCCTCATAAGTCATGTACTCCAGCCCCCTTATCATTTTTGTTGGCCTCTGTCCAATTTTTCCACATTCTTCTTGTAATGTGGGGCCCCAAAATGGATACAGTACTCCAGATGAGGCCTCACCAATGCCGAATAGAGGGGAATGATCATGTCCCACGATCTGCTGGCAATGCTCCTACTTATACAACCCAAAAGGATGTTGCCAAAAAAGCTAACAAGGGCACACTGTTGACTCATATCCAGTTTCTCATCCGCTGTAACCCCTAGGTCCTTTTCCCAGAACTGCTGCGTAGGAAATCGGTCCCTAGTCTGTAGCAGTGCATGGGATTCTTCCGTCCTAAGTGCAGGACTCT
>NW_027061192.1:0-1000 GCF_011386835.1 Chrysemys picta bellii | reverse complement strand
GTCTAGAGCACTCTATGGGAGATGAGCTAGAGGAGCTGTTTCTCTCTCTACCACCCCTTTCCCCCCATGGTACCGAACTCCCATAGCCTGTGCCCTTTGGGTTTTTAGGCTTACTGGTGGTACCAGTACCCGAGGAGCCAGTCATCTCGTGGGTATCCAGTTGTAGATCAGTCAGTACCAAGGTGGTTGATCTTGTTGGGGATCATGTCTTTGGGGTAGATTCTCTACCCAATGACGTGTAGCCTGCTTTTTTGTGGCTTTTTGAGAGGAATCCAAAAGTTTCCTCTTCAAAGCTGCCATAGAGTGTTGAGCCGAGGAAGTAGATGGATTCGGCCACTTTGGGGACTGTTGTATGGGGGGGGTCCCAGGGCCAGGGTCAGAGGCTGATTCGAGTGAACTTTCCATCATTAGTAGTCATAGTTTTAGTTCAAGGTTATTCCTAGCCCTTGATTTTAATGTCAGGCAGAAAGTACACTTTTACGGCATGTGTGACTCTCCAAGACAGCGAATGCAGTGGGAATGTACATCACTGCCTGGAATTGCTTCTCGGCAGGAGAAGCAACACTTAAATCTGGAAGAGCCAGGCGTACCTTGTCCAGGTTTCACTTCCCCAGAGGGAGGAGACAAGAAAGAACTAAGGACAGGGAGTTCGCTAGTCTTATAACAAAATAAAGAGGGGGGATTATTTTATTGTTCTTTTTTTTTTAAAAGGAAACAGAAGGGGAGTATTAACACTAACTGACTGAAACGCAATGAATGAACACTAATAACGCGAAACAGAAAGTAAAATACAGATGAGGTATTCTCAAATCGGAGGCTGCTGAGGCTCCTTCTCAGGTCAAGGCGGTTGAGAAGGAGCTGAGAGCAGTTTGTCCGTGCAACGCTCTATAGCCCTACTGCAGGGCACGAGACAGGGACAGCGTCTGTGGGGGCTGAACGGACACGGCTCCTAAAATCTCTGATCTGAGGCGTAGGGGACACGAATACACCTGCAGTGGAG
>NW_027061191.1:0-1000 GCF_011386835.1 Chrysemys picta bellii | reverse complement strand
GCTGTCAGTGCTGGGAGCCAGGAGGGATTGGAGGTGCTACAACAAGGGGCTGGGGACACTCCTGGGTGAGCACCAATGTGACAGGCCAGTACCACTGACACGGGGAAAACAGGGATTGTCACTCACGAGTCCCCTGTCAGGAAGGGAGGAGCAATTACGACAGAGAGACCGTCACCTGCCAGGGACAGTTCAGCAGCGCCAGGCACTGAACGCTTATGGATCATTCCCGTGCTAAGTGAGACAGCACAATCGGGGGCCTGGCCAGGTGACTACAGCCCCCCACATCAGGGACTGAGCAGGAAGAACGGCTCTGTACACGTCTATCGATAGTGTGCAGGGGAACCTGCCTGACCCCGGAGGCTCCGTGCTGGGTTTGTGCTGCCAGGAGTAAGGCAGCCCGGGAGTCTCTGCACTTTGCAGAAAGAACAGGAGTACTTGTGGCACCTTAGAGACTAACAAATTTAGCTGTAGTCCACGAAAGCTTATGCTCTAATAAATTTGTTAGTCTCTAAGGTGCCACAAGTACTCCTGTTCTTTTTGCGGATACAGACTAACACGGCTGCTACTCTGAAATCTGCACGTTGCAGGGGCTGATTCTCTCACTAACTCTCCAGCCCAAGTTGATGACACTCTGCGGAGTCTGACCTGAGATAAACTCACTCTGGAAATAAGACAAAGTGAACAATGAAGGAGGCTCACTGGTGAGCAGCTTCTCCCCAGGGCTGGGGTGAATGCAGCACGGCCTGCTCTTGTGACTTTACTGTGCGTTTCATGATAGTGGGTGGTTTTAATAAATCCCCAGTTCCTGGACTCATGGGATTAGGGGAAAGTCTCAGCTCTCTTTTCTTACAGCAGTAACTTCTAGTCCTTCTAGCAGCAGGGAAAACCCCAGAAATGTGTCCCCTAAGGGCTCAAACCAGAGGGCAAATAAAAATAAGCTCCAGTATTATTCCCAAAATACTTACAACGCTTAAGCCAAACTCAGGATTTTGGGGGTCTG
>NW_027061190.1:0-1000 GCF_011386835.1 Chrysemys picta bellii | reverse complement strand
GGTCAGGGCAGTCAGTGCAATGCCTCCTTTCCCCACAGCACATTAACTACTGGATCGTGTCCAGGGTGCTGCGAGAGAGAGCCAGGGCCGTTAAGAGCAGCACGGCCCTGCTCAGATCCACCATCACCCTCCCCGAGTTTGACGTAAGTGACCTCTGACCCCAGCTTCCTGACTCCAGGGGTAGGTGGGCTGGTTCCGACGGGCTGTAGGATCTGCTGCTGCAGGGGCTGTGGGTTAGGAGTGTTCCTCTTCGGGGGGGCAGAGTCAGAGCAGAGAGTGAGCCTGGCTTGAGTCAAGTTCTTCTTGTCTAAGTTAAGTGGTGACTCTGGGCTTTTAAGGGGACTGTGCTCCAGGTTCCTGCCTCCGTGTCATCCTGGAGCAGCTGGGGAAGCAAGTCCTCATGGAGGGCCCTGCGCACAACCCTGTGCTCCAGGCTTCCTTGGGGGCAGAGGAAATTAAGGGTCTGGCTCTAGCATCTCCTGCAGAGGGGCTGAGGGGAAGGAGAGTCCTGGCCCCGGGGGGGACTGGGAGCTGACAGGAAAATGCTGATGGAGTCCCCTCTCCCTCTCCCGTCCATTAGAACTCAGCGGAATTCCCCAGGATGGGTCACCACATGGCACAGCTGGCTCTGTCCGTCAGTGACCCAGCCAAGGACATCAGCCGGCAGGCCAGGGAGGGGGTTTACCGGCTCTACCAGCTGCTGCTGCACCAGTGGGGTAAGGAACCCAGCTGGGAAATGGCACCTGCTAGAAGAGTGAGACTGGGACCGCAGCCAATTTCTCTCAGACTGACCCCGGCTGGAGGATGAGTCTCTCTATCTCTTTCTGTGTTCCACACCACGCCCTGCAATTCTGTTGGGCCGGGCACGCAGCGAGGACTCTGCCCACTGTGCAGCCACCAATGGGATTGGAAGGACACAAGCCCTGCAACCAGAAGGACAAATGTGTGTGTGTCTCTCTCCCTGTCACCTACTCCCTCCTGGGGGAAACCCAGCAGCTGA
>NW_027061189.1:0-1000 GCF_011386835.1 Chrysemys picta bellii | reverse complement strand
CTGACCCCAGCTTCCTGACTCCAGGGGTAGGTGGGCTGGCTCCGACGGGCTGTAGGATCTGCTGCTGCAGGGGCTGTGGGTTAGGAGTGTTCCTCTTGGGGAGGCAGAGTCAGAGCAGAGAGTGAGCCTGGCTTGAGTCAAGTTCTTCTTGTCTAAGTTAAGTGGTGACTCTGGGCTTTTAAGGGGACTGTGCTCCAGGTTCATGCCTCCCTGTCATCCTGGAGCAGCTGGGGAAGCAAGTCCTCATGGAGGGCCCTGCCCACAGCCCTGTGCTCCAGGCTTCCTTGGGGGCAGAGGAAATTAAGGGTCTGGCTCTAGCATCTCCTGCAGAGGGGCTGAGGGGAAGGAGAGTCCTGGCCCGGGGGGGGACTGGGAGCTGACAGGAAAATGCTGATGGACTCCCCTCTCCCTCTCCCGTCCATTAGAACTCAGCGGAATTCCCCAGGATGGGTCACCACATGGCACAGCTGGCTCTGTCCGTCAGTGACCCAGCCAAGGACATCAGCCGGCAGGCCAGGGAGGGGGTTTACCGGCTCTACCAGCTGCTGCTGCAGCAGAGGGGTAAGGAACCCAGCTGGGAAATGACACCTGCTAGAAGAGTGAGACTGGGACCCCAGCCAATTTCTCTCAGACTGATCCCGGCTGGAGGATGAGTCTCTCTATCTCTTTCTGTGTTCCACACCACGCCCTGCAATTCTGTTGGGCCGGGCATGCAGCGAGGACTCTGCCCAATGTGCAGCCACCAATGGGATTGGAAGGACACAAGCCCTGCAACCAGAAGGACAAATGTGTGTGTGTCTCTCTCCCTGTCACCTACTCCCTCCTGGGGGAAACCCAGCAGCTGATGGGGGACAAGGTGAGCAGCTGCATTAGACTCAGGAGATTGGGGCGGGGCCCAGGCCTCATTCCCATCCTGAGGCCATTCGCTGGCCTGGCACAAGGAGCCTGGTGGGGAATGAAAGGGAGAGCAGGTGCTCCTGGGAAGGGAGATGAATTCACC
>NW_027061188.1:0-1000 GCF_011386835.1 Chrysemys picta bellii | reverse complement strand
CCTCACAGAGAGATGCTGACATCAGCCAGGCAGGACAGGGGCGTAGGGCCAGGGAAACCTCTGAGTCCCCTGTAGCTTTCCTTCAGCAAGTCTCCTTCTCGAGGTCTCTCTTTGAGGACTGAGAGAGTATTAGGGGTCACGTACATGAGCACCAGGAGGAACCTCTTTTGAGTTTTCTTTCTTTTTCCTGATTTCACTAGAAAACAGATGTCCCTGTTTAGAAGGTAGGAGCCTCCGAGAGGTTTGGAACCTGTTCAGTCTGATCCATCTGTTCCACAAGTCCTTCAGTCCAATCCACTTCCCTAACTAATTTCCTTAATTTTTTAAAGTTAGCCCTTTTGAAAAAAAAAAACCCTAGTCACAGATCTATTTTTGTTTACCCTTCCATTTAGTTTAAACTGAATTAGCTCATGATCGCTCAAACCAAGGCTGTCCCCTACAACCATTTCTTCTAAGAGATCCTCACTACTCACCAAAACCAAATCTAAAATGGCATCCCCTCTTGTTGGTTCGGCAACTACTTGGTGAAGGAATCCATCAGCTATCACATCTAGGAAAATCTGAGCCCTATTATATTAATAGCACTTGTCCTCCAGTCTATATCTGGGAAGTTAAAGTCTCCCATGATCACACAATTCCCATTTGTATTTACTTCATTAAAAACATTGAAGAGGTCTATATCCCTATCCAAATCAGACTCCTGTTCTAACAGACAGCAACCCCCCACCCCACCCCGAAAGGCAGATATAGAGCCCAGGAATCGAGATGGTGGGGAAATTTCATTGAAACCGTTTCTGACCGAAAATCCTATTCAAACTAAACCAGTTTGTTTCTTGAAATCATAACAAGTGGCAATGAAAATTCTTTCTCACAATGTGTTAAATTGTCTCGTGGCACTCAAAGAGGAGACACTTAGATCTCAAAAATTAGATAAGATGCTTCAGTCTGAGCTAAGTAGTTGCTGCTCTTAACAATTGCAAAATAATACAATACAAATAAA
>NW_027061187.1:0-1000 GCF_011386835.1 Chrysemys picta bellii | reverse complement strand
AAGGTTCACTCTCTCCTGGCTGGGCTGTTCTTTTCACTCCAGTAACATTGCAACGGCTTTGGGGAGAGGCTCACTCCCAGGATCAGATACAGGAGGGGCAGCAGGGTCCAGGGAACAGGGGCTATTCCTGCCCTGCCACTGTCTGTCTGAGAAACCTTGGCCTTGTCATTCCTTGGCTCGGTTCCTCAGTTTCCATTCTTGCCAGTCTGTGCCCATTTCCCTGCAGTTTCACCTGCGTGTTGGTGCCAGTCCCATCCCCGCACTGCACAGTCTAATGCCGGCTCCTCTCTGTTGCCAGCACCATGACGCCTGCCCTGGAGCCAGAGCTGAAGACCCACCTCCTCCGAGCTGCCCTGCACGCCGTCTTCACCCTGGGCATGGAGAAGGACATCACGCAAGTGCAGGTAGATCATGCTAAAGTCATGGATAGAAGAGCCAGCTGTCATCTTGCCATGAATCCTTGCTAATTGCCTGCAGTGGGATGTGAATGAGAGAGGCCAGGATATGTGTTTGGGGGTCTCACCAGTGCTTCCCAGAGACCCCACTTCCCATCCTGTGGCAGGTGTAGCCCCAGTTTCCCTAACTCTGACCCATGGCTCTCCCTTGCTTTCAGGATCTGCCTCGGGTCTTGCCAGACCTCCTGGACGCCATGCTGGGGAACCTGCTGGCAGAGTCCCCAGACACCGACAGGCTCCAGTACATCTTGGAGGCGAGCCCGATGAGAGGGGTGGGGGCAATTTTACCTTCACTCTTAGATCCATTTTCCAGTCTGTCCTCCTAGCCGGGCCCCCAGTGGGCATCCTTGGTCAGGGCAGTCAGTGCAATGCCTCCTTTCCCCACAGCACATTAACTACTGGATCGTGTCCAGGGTGCCGCGAGAGAGAGCCAGGGCCGTTAAGAGCAGCACGGCCCTGCTCAGATTCCCCATCACCCTCCCTGAGTTTGACTCCAGGGGTAGGTAGGCTGGCTCCGACGGGCTGTAGGATCTGCTGCTGCAGGG
>NW_027061186.1:0-1000 GCF_011386835.1 Chrysemys picta bellii | reverse complement strand
CTGTGGGACTTTGGGTAAGTTGCTCCCCGCTCTAGGCTCTGTCCCCAGCAGTCAAATGGGGATTTCATACTTTCCCACTATTGGAAAGTGCTGGGAGAATCCCCCAGCAAAAGCTGCTCTGACAGTGCTAAGCAGCATCTGACCATTAGAGGTCGGAGCGCACTGCCCAGGAGGCGGAGTGTTTGGTTCTGGGCTGTTGGAGTACGGGCTTGCAACCATCTGTGCACACATATTATACTAATTGCATCTAGACCACATCTCCCTAGTTTGTTTGTGAGAATGTCCTTATTAACACCAAGATGGATCACATCCACTGTTTACCCACCTCCACTAGGCCCGTAACCCTGCCAAAGAAGGAGCTAGGATTGGTTTGGAATGATTTGTTCTTGACAAGTCCATGCTCACTAGTCCTAAGAACCAAATTGTCCTGTAGGTGCTGACAAACTGATTGTTTAATAAGGAGTTCCAGTATCTTTCCAGGTATGTTAATGGATGGGAAGACGTTCTTTTTCAGGGATCTCTGACGAGAACTGGGGCACAGCACTTAGTTTGTTGAGGCCATAAAATGGAGACAGGCACCTCTTCTCTTCTCCCAGCACCCCAGATACCTAAAAGGGTGGGACTCACATCCCTCAATGGGCTTTAAAAAAGACAATGGTTACAATGTGGCCCTAGGGTGACCAGATGTCCCGATTTTATAGGGACAGTCCCGATTTTTGGGTCTTTTTCTTATATAGGTTCCTATTACCCTCCACCCCCTGTCCCGATTTTTCAAACTTGCTGTCTGGTCACCCTATGTGGCCCCGACCATTTCTGGTTTCTGCAGACTAGATGTTTTAGCAAAGTTTAGAATTCCTTGGTGCTCAACACCGTGAAACTCCCCTTTCTCCTTCACAAAGGGCTTTAACGCTCCTTATCTCACCCAGGCTCTCGACTGCCCAAAGTTGGAGAATTGTCCCTGTTCCCATTGCAGAGCACCCCCCACGACACACACACAGAG
>NW_027061185.1:0-1000 GCF_011386835.1 Chrysemys picta bellii | reverse complement strand
GACCCAGGCCTGCTGAGAGATAGAAGGGCAGCCTGTGCTCAGCCAGGAGAGAGACCCCAAGGGAAGCAGGCATGGGAGGGGCTTGGAGAGTCATTTAAAGGTCAGGGACAAGGGCCAGGGGAAGGGGCCAGGCTGAGCACTAAGGACAAGGCCCTAGGAGGGAAAGACAGGGTAGTTTAGGAGATGGGGCAGATAGTCCAGTTGGTTTCGGCTCCCAGGACCAGACACCCAGCGGTGAAGGTGGTTGTCGGGGCTTCTGTCCTTCTTCCCCAGTGTAGATTTGATAGTGGAGAAGACTGATGCTGTAAGGGGGAAGTGAGTTACCCCAAGGTCACCCAGTGAGTTTATATCACGAATGCATACTTGGAAGGATCCAATAGAAACATGGATTTTCCAGTCTCTTCTTTCTAGGAGTCCCCAGGGTTAAGGTAAAACCCCTGCTGCCCCTCCCCATTCCGCTCACCTCCAAGATGTGCTGGAGTTTGTCTGTGCTGGGGGGTGCTGTCAGCAGGATCGAGAGCTCGTCATCCATGTTCTCTGGGCAGGCCTTGCTTAGAGCCTGCCAGCGGAGGGAGACCAGGGGTCAGGAGCCTGCATTAGCACCCGTGTGCCATTGACCAGGAGCTGGCTGAGGTAAGCGCCGCCTGGCCGGAGCTCGCACCCAGAAACCCTGCCCCAGTTCGGAACCCCCTCCCACACCCAAATTCCCTCCCAGACCTCACACCCGGCACCCCAACCCCCTGCCCCAGGTCGGAACCCCCTCCTGTACCCTAATCCCTCCCAGACCCCACACCCCCACCCGCCCCCCAATTCCCTACCCCAGCCCTGAGCCCCCTCCCGCACCCAAACTCCCTCCTAGAGTCCGCACCCCAACCCTCTACCCCAGCCCGGATCCCCCTCTGGCACCCCAAACCCCTAATCTCCAGACCAATCCCAGAGCCCGCATCCCCACCGGAGCCCTCACCCCTCCCTGCACTCCAACCCCCAGCCCCAGCCCAGT
>NW_027061184.1:0-1000 GCF_011386835.1 Chrysemys picta bellii | reverse complement strand
TGTTTCCAGCTGTCTTAAATGAAGAGTGCATCCTCACAGCTGTGTCAATGAGATTTTAACTCCACCCATAACATGGTATAATCGAGCTCCTAGCAGTGTATTTATCTGTCAGGCTGACGTCCTCTGAGCATCTCGGAGCATTTCCTGCCTGTTTGGCTTCAGTCACTTCAATCAAAGTTCATTGTGACCAGATGCTGAACACCATAAATGCTAACAGCCAGGGGCAGGAGCACCCCCCCCACCCCCCCGAACAGGGAAAGAACAGGCTAAAGAACAAGTCAGCTGGGCCTGATGAATTTCACCCTCGGGCAGGGCTCCCAAATCGTGGGCTGTAGCCCAAAGATGGGCCATGACGTAGTCCTGGCTGGTCCACTGGCAGGGTGAAGATGGGGGGGAATGTGAAGGGGCATTGCCCCCCCCCAAACTGCATCTTTCCAGTCCCCTCCTGACCATGGCCCTTCAGTGCATCCCCAGGACACAAGGCCCTGTCTAATTGGCCTTCCTGACAGAGCCTGCGTGGAGAGCGTGCGTAGGGGGGAGTTTGGGGGGCAGGTTTGGAAAGAGGGATGTTTTCAGGGGGAGGGAAGCTGGGAGCTGCTGAGGTGCAGCTGGAAGGTTTCCTCCTCCCTCCTCAGCATCTGGGGTGCAGACAGGGGGGAGGGGGTTGCTATTTTGCAGTTGGGAGTATCAGGGACCCCGCCCCCCCGTGCACTGAGCTGTCCCCTCCATCTCGGTTGCTGGTGGTGAGGTGGGGGTGTGCTGTTTTGCAGTGGGGGAGCGGGGGATCCCCCTGCCCAGGGCACTGACCACTCCCCTTCCCGCCTCCCATCTCCGCTGTCCGTGCTGGGAGCCACCCCCCACTCTGCCCATTGCAGGCTGCGCTTGGTGCCCTCCCCAGCCAGCCATCCCTCGCCAGGCTGGAGCATGACACTGCAAGCGGGGACATCCTCAGCCTGTCCCGGGCAACCAGCTCGCTCTGCTGTTTTGCTGACTGGGGGCT
>NW_027061183.1:0-1000 GCF_011386835.1 Chrysemys picta bellii | reverse complement strand
CTCCTGGCTGAGCACAGGCTGCCCTTCTATCTCTCAGCAGGCCTGGGTCCTAGTCACAGGCTGCGTCTTGTCACGTGACCCCCACACTTATTCCCTTCACCCTTGGGAGCTGCATCACCTGGGCCAGGTGCAGTTGAGCTCCAACCCCTTTCCTGGCCATCTCACCCTGGGACAGGTTGAAACTGGAAACATGTGGGTAACAATAACTGGTTGCTCGCAAAGGTGCTGAAGACACAATGGAAGAGGAAATCCTTTGGCCTGGATTGAAATTATTCCGACTGAAAGTGAATGAGAGAAAATAGCTCCAGAGTTCTCTTCCTAGCAGCAGAAAATGTAGCAATTGATAGAGGTTCAGGTCAGAAAGGACCATTATGTGCATCTAGTCGCCCCTCCTGTATAACTCAGGGCCTAGAATGTGACCAAGTGGTTCCTTCAGCCAACCATAGCATGGGACTGAGCCAGAGCACGTCTTTTGGAATGACATCCACATGCAGGAGAGCCAGCTGGCTACCAGAAAATCTCTCTTCTGCAGTGACGTGGGGTTAAGGGACACAGGGGAAAAGACATGGAGGCTGTGACTAAACATAGAGCAGCAAGGCCAGGAAAACCAGGGTTAGGTCCCAGGCCTGGCTATCAGATCTGCTGTTTTCTATTCCTGGTTTTGGGACCATGAGCGAGTCTCTGCACCGCTGGGTGCCTCGGTTTCCCCAGCTATCAAATGGAGCTAATCAAGGTTTTGTTTGTTCTCCCCATTTTACAGGGTGGGAAACCGAGACACAGTTGGGACCTGTCTACACTACAGGTCTCTCGTGCATTTGTAATCTGCTGACCCCCACATGTTGTTCAGAGCCTATGGACAACACAGCTCCTAAAGGTACGATTGTTCTGTGCTTATCCCCTATGTACCAGCAGGGTTGGACAGCATTTCTCACTGTGATGTGGGGAGCAGGTCCTGGGTACTAAGGGTCTGAAGAAGATCTCAAGGACTAATTTTAAAAAA
>NW_027061182.1:0-1000 GCF_011386835.1 Chrysemys picta bellii | reverse complement strand
GTTGAGAGACTGTTAAGTCAAATCCTATCTCTCTGGTATGTAAAGCTTAGTTTGCTTTTTCGTTTATTGACTAGGTAATCTGCGTTGATCTGTTTGCTATCACTTATAATCTTAGGTATCACTTAAAATCTATCTTTTGTAGTTAATAACTGTATGTTTTAATCTAAACCAGTGAGTTTGAGTGAAGTGCGAGGGAATCTTAGCTTGGAGGGGGTATTTCATTTCCTCTTCACATTGAGGGGGAGGCAAAGTGGATAATAAAATTCACACTGGTTGAGTTTGGACCAGGGCAAGATGGTACATTTCTGGGGTCCTAGGCTGGTAAGCTGGTGGTTATTTTCGCTGTAGCCTCCCTATTGTTGGATCACATGCAGTGGCTGGTCAGATAGTCTGCATGTTACTGCAGCTGGGTGTGTCCCTACCTGTGTGAATGCCGGTGGAATTGTAGGACCGGGAGCGGGTCTGCAGCTAGGTCTGCAGGAGCCCAGGCTGATGGGTCAGAGGGCTCAGTGGTAGCCCCATCTGTAAGGTGCTGATTCCCTCCAGCTAATCCACAAGCCAGGAACTGGCCTTGTGTCTCCCAGAGCAGGTAGATCAGTCTCACAGCAGCAGCTCAGTCTGCTCCACATCACTCCAGGGCCAGGAACTCGCTCCTGCCTGACATAGGCAACAGGCTGAGCCTGCTCCAGCACTGTTCCTAGTCCTACTCCAGCCCTGGTCTCGCTCCAGCCTTGCTCCACCCATGCCCTGCCCCGCCCCCTGAGTCCAGCTCCAACCACTAGGCCTGACCACCTCCATCACCTTTGCTGACACCATCACTTCCATAGGGAATGGCACTGAGGTTGCCGTGGGAACAGGCATTCTCAGGTTGCCAGGAGCCATTGTTCTATTTACCAGGACAGTCCGATGCCAGGACAGTGCCCCTGAGCGGTGGAGAGGACTAGGGCTGCATTAGGACACCTGAAGTGCAGCTGCTGGAGAGTCAGCAGAACCGCCCGGA
>NW_027061181.1:0-1000 GCF_011386835.1 Chrysemys picta bellii | reverse complement strand
GACAGCCACGCTTGCCTCCCAGCCCGGGAAGCCCAGAGACCCAGAGCGTAGACGTCTCTCAGAGCATCTCTGCCAGCAGGAGACATTGGGTGAGGAATAGAGCCGTCCCGCCTTCGGGCAGGAGCCATTCAGGAGACCCAGCGTGGGGGGAATCGGGCTGTGTGTGTACAATGTCTAGCACCGCGGGGCCCTGATCCGGGACTGAGCCCTCTGGGCAGTGCCGAAATACAAAGGAGAACAGCAGGGCTGGAGGATTTACAGGCTCTGTGTGAGGAGGGCTGGTTGGGTTGAGCCAGCAGTGAGTCCCCAGTAACACAGAGCTGCGCTAGTGATGGAAGATCTATTTTGTCTTCCCTACTTAGCACAGTTCAAAACTGAGCACTGACCAGCTGCAAGGATTCTGGCTGGCCCTGGGATGGTTGTAGCAGCAGACTCAATGTTCGGGAAAAGCGAGATATGTGCAATAGACAATGTAGTTCCCATCTGGGCACCAGCCAGCTCCTGTGCCCCAGAGAGCTCTCACAGCTCCCACTGAACCAGGGACAAAGGGGGCAGGAGGTTGGAAGAGAAGGTGCCAGCCTGGGACCCAGGAGACCCATGGTCATTTCCCAGCTCTGCCACAGATGCTCTGCGTGGCCTCGGGCAAATCCCTTATTCCCTCTGTGCTGCAGTTCCCTGTCTGTTGAGTGGAGGTAGCAGCCAGGCCGTGCCCTGCAGGGGGCGGTTAGAATAAATGCAATCGAGGTTGGACAGTGCTCTGATGCCACGGGGATGAGGGCCAGGATGGTGCCTAAGACAGACCAAAAGCAAGGGGGAGCTACACAGCTGGTGGTGAGAGGGGTTTGGCCTTTGACAGTCTGCTCTAGGTGGGGAAGGACAGGCTCTAAAGCCCCGGCCAGGCCAAAACTAATCTGGGCTGGGGCATCCCAGGGCTGGGCAGTCACACATTGGCTGGCTTGTGACTCGCCTGCCCATTGTGACATGCCCCCTGCTGGCTGCC
>NW_027061180.1:0-1000 GCF_011386835.1 Chrysemys picta bellii | reverse complement strand
GCCTCCTGACAACCAGGTGGGGAGGCTACCACTCCTGACGTTGGGTTGGTGGGGGTAGAGGAACCCAGGCCCTCCCGCTCCACTGCGTTCCAGCCCAGGGCCCTAACTGCGGTGGAGTTGTCCGCCACTGGGTCAGCGGCAAAAGTCCAACCGCAACATGCTGGCCGGCTTGTAGTCAATAACACAGCTGAATCCGATTTGGCTTCCCTGGGCTCCTTCCTACACTCGATTCCATGTGTACATGGGTTCCAGGGTTGTTGTTTGCTTCGCTGGGGTAGACGGCTAGTGGCAGCCCCACCAGCTCGTCGGAGACCCTGGCGTCTTGCAGCTCTGTCAGCGCCTCTGGGTCTCTGTCAGGATAGCGGTCTCCGTTAGGTCTGGGGTCACGCAGCGGGGAAGAGACGTCCTGCTCCTCTGGCAGCTCTCGCCCGATTGAGCTGGAGGACCAGCCTTTTATAGTTTCGCTTCCTGTCCCGCCCTTCTGTTTCCGGTGGGGTGGCCGCAGAAGTCCCAGTTCTGCCCAACAGGGGGCGTTCATGGCTCTCTCCCTGTCTGTCAGGGCGGGAGACCACGCCCCCTCGCTACAGAGGCCTTAAAGGAAAGGAGTTTTAGAAAAAGAAAGATTGGTTAGGCTTAGAGGAAAAAAGGAAAGAAAGGTTATTTTAAATAGAAGAAAGAGGGGAAACTAGAGAAAGCAACAAGAGAGAGGAGTTTGTTTTATAGATTAGTAAGAATGTGGTAAAAGGTTATTTTTGTTGGGACTAAAAAAGAATAAGAGTAAAAAAATTGAAATAAATTTTAAAAAGTGAAGGCTAATTAAATAAAAGAGGGAAATATAAAGGAAAGTTGAGAAGGTTGAGTGAAAGAAATCACATGGCAGAAAAATTAGCAAGATATCCTGTGTCAGTGACACAGGGCTGTATAAAGTACAGAAAACAGCAAGAGATAGCGAGATCCTTTTTTGTTAGTAAGCAGAAAACAGAGCTGTGCA
Organism: Chrysemys picta bellii; assembly: GCF_011386835.1. Classification (NCBI taxonomy): domain Eukaryota; kingdom Metazoa; phylum Chordata; order Testudines; family Emydidae; genus Chrysemys; species Chrysemys picta. The sequence continues at coordinate 9 of NW_027061180.1, read as the reverse complement.
AAAGAGAGA
>NW_027061179.1:0-1000 GCF_011386835.1 Chrysemys picta bellii | reverse complement strand
GCAAACCCCTTACAGCCTCTCTTTCTAGTCTTTCATACTTTTTCTCTAAATATGTCAAAACACAAGCACGCAACTTTCTCCCGGCCAAACACAGAAAAATGGGGACGGCACCGGCAATGGGGACGGGGTGTGGAAACCTGTCAAAAACTATATGGTGATGAAAGCTATCGAGCGGTTACCTACTCACATGGGGTTGTCAGGGAGGGGTAGTACCTCTGATGGAGGAGCAGTCGTACGCCTAGGAGTAGCTCATCCACTTTGGTCCCCACTTGACAACACCCAGCTCTCACCTATGGCTCCAAGTAGCTGTCAGCATGCCACAGCGGCCACACCCCGGAGACCGTCTCGACTGGCGGGCTAAACCACGTGAGGGTAGCCGATGAAATACAGGCATATGCGGAGAGGAACGACTATAAGCAGTTTTATGAAGCCCTCAACACACTCTATAGTCCATCGTCTTCTGGGAGCTTTCCCCTCCTGAACTCTGATGGTACTGTGCTCCTTACAGAGAAGACGCAGATTCTCCAGAGATGGGCTGAACACTTTGAAGCAATTCTCAATCGCCCCTCAGTCATCAGTGATGAGGCCATTGACAAGATGCCCCAGGTTGCAGTCAATGGATGCTTCACCAGAAGAGGACGAAGTGAAGAAAGCTATCAATCAGCTGTCAAGTGGCAAAGCCCCAGGGTCAGATGCCATACCAGCAGAGGTGTACAAAGTTGGTGGACCGGTGCTGCTGCGGAAACTCACTGAGCTGTTTCAGTCCTTCTGGAAGCAGGGAACCATTCCACAAGAATTTAGAGACGCGTCCATCTTGCACCTCTCTAAGAGGAAGGGCAATTGCCAGGTATGCGACAATCACCGTGGAATCTCGCTGCTTTCTACAGCGGGGAAAATTCTTGCATGGGTTCTGTTGAACCGATTGATCACTCACCTGGAGAAGGGCTTACTGCCAGAATCTTGGGACTTGGGACTATTGACACGATCTTCGCTGTGCGTC
>NW_027061178.1:0-1000 GCF_011386835.1 Chrysemys picta bellii | reverse complement strand
GGCAAGAAGCTCACACGGCTTCACCTTCCTGGATCTCTCCTTGGAGCATTCAGAATATGCCCCTCCGTGCGCTTCCCACAGCGAGTCCGCCCAGGCGGGGTCCTGAGGAAGCCAGAGGATCTTGCACCCCCCCCCCCCCCACTTCGCAGTCAGACGTGACTCTCAGCCAGCCAGTAAAACAGAGGTTTATTAGATGACAGGAACACAGTCTAAAACAGAGCTTGTAGGTACAGCAAACGGGACCCCTCAGCCGGCACCATTCTGGGGCCCAGCGAGGCAGACAACTCCGTCTGCACTCACTTCCCGTCCCCAGCCAGCTCCCAACTGAAACCCCCCTCCAGCCCCTCCTTTCTGGCCTTTGTCTCTTTCCTGGGCTAGGAGGTCACCTGATCTCTTTGTTCCCCTTTAGTTATCCTCTTGCAAGGGGGGAAGGGCCCTGGCCATTTGTTGCTAGGAGACAGATTGTCAGCCATTTATGCACACTGGAGACTTAAGAAATGCATAGGGGAAACTGAGGCACCCACACGTTATTCAGAGGAAACATTAAGAACGGTCTCACTTCGTCACACAGCCCCAGCGCTGCATGCTCGGAGCTGGCCTCGTGGAAGGGCTCCCTGTAGAGTGATTAAGGGTCTGGGTCTCTAGCAGTTCGGCCGCTGGGCATTTTAAGCCAGCAGGAACTAGTCCGTGCCAGCTGCATGTGACTAGTCACCCGGGATCCCCTGTCCTGTGGCACTGGTCTGGTTAGATTTGTAAATGGAGAACCAGTCCTTGCCCACCTTGATGATGTGGTGTTTGTGTTTCCCATGCCAGGGCCCTGGTTTCGGTCAGTTTCCAGGAGCTTTGCTGAATTTTCCACGAGCTGATGGCCATCCTCAACTGCAGGGATGATAGGCGGTACATCCCGGCCATGGCGTTCTTCATTCAGGTGAGCCTCACTGGTGGGTGAGGGTCATGAGAACAGCCCTAGCCCAGCAGTGACTGTGGCATGGGGCTGACC
>NW_027061177.1:0-1000 GCF_011386835.1 Chrysemys picta bellii | reverse complement strand
CCAGACAACAGGGCAATTAGAAGAGCGCAGCAGGGTACGCTGCGCATCTGAGAAGCTTTGAAAGACAGTTTCATGACTGGCCAGGGTATGGTGTGACAGTTGTGTTTGTTTATCTTGAAGTTACCCACCCCGTATATATATATGAAAGGAAATAAAGTCACAATTGTTTAAAAACCATTGTTTATTATTTGTTGCACAACACATTGAGAGAAATAAAAAGGTAGATGGGGGGGTGGGTTGGGTTATGGGGGTGGAGGAGGAGGGAAGGACAAGTCCAGAAACCAAATCAAAAGTTCGCATATGCCAGCTTTCTGCTACTTGGGCGATCCTCTGGGGTTGAGTGTGTGGGTCCCCATAGCCTCCCCCCTCGTGTTCTTGGGCGTCTGGGTGAGGAGGCTATGGAACTTGGGGAGGAGGGAGGGCGGTTAAACAGGGGCTGCAGCGGCAGTTTGTGGTCTTGCTGCCTTTCCTGCATTAGATTCATCATACAGTGCAGCATGGCAGTTTGCTCCCCCATGAGCTTGACCACAGCGTCCTGCCTCCTCTCATCGCATGCTTCCCTCCTCTCTTCGTGTTCCTGTAATGCTTTATGGGACTCCGCAATTGTTTGCCACCACGCATTCAGCTGGGCCCTATCAATGCTGGAGGACTGCATGAGCTCGGCGAACATGTTGTCCTGAGTTCCTTTTTTCCACCTTCTAATCTGGACCAGCCTCTTGGATGGAGTAGATAGGGGCCACGTTGAACCATCTGCACCTGTGGGAGGAGAAAAAGGGAGGGTAGTATTTTAAAAGATACATTTCAGAGAACAAAGGACACACTGTTTCTCAGTGAAACGGGCAATTCATAGTACACAGCACATCATACATGGCCGGGCAACAGAATTTAGCTTGCAGCCAGCCACGGTAAGCCCTAGGGGCACGTGGGGTTCTGCTTCTTCCGCATTCATTTCAATGCTTTCAAACTGCCAGGCCCCCTTTCCCATAGCAAGCAATGCCTG
>NW_027061176.1:0-1000 GCF_011386835.1 Chrysemys picta bellii | reverse complement strand
TTCTAGATTTTCTGATTGCAAAATTCTGGATACGTTCATCGAAGCTGATTCGACAAAACATGTCCACTTCCATACACAATAGAGAAAGTGAATCAAGTCTGTCCTGACACATTGCTGTTCTCTGAGGGTTTTTTATTCTTTTCAGCTGAGAAAAAGAGCATTCTGCGGAGCAGTTAGTAATCATCAATGTTAGAAAAATAGGTAGTGCGATCTCTCCATTTGGAAATACACATTGTATTCTGTCTTTCAATATTGTGTCATGAAGATCAATGTGACTGAATTTCATTTTTCCTGTTTCATTAAACTTTGCGCGCATATAACAGTGGAACTGCCGTACTTCTCCACAGAGATTCATGTTCAAGTCAACAGGGTCTGCGTCAACTAGCTTTTGGGAACCTTGTGAATATTGTTTGTCAGATAAGTCCATATCGTTTAGAAAAGAAAATCTACTTGATACTTCTTTGTACACTTCACCTCTCCTCTTCATATGAGCTTCAAGTGTATCAATTATAGCGTAGTAAGTAGATACACGACATTTGACTCTAGGATTCAATGCTGTTTCTGTTGCACTGCTATCATTTGCTTGTTTTCCCCTGATTGGCTTGTGGGACTGGGCTTCTTTGTCATTAGTATCAGGCAAGATATCTTTTGATATGTCTTCAAATCTTTCGAAATCATTCCTCAAAGTGTGTAAGTGGTCTGCTAATGATTGACAGAGGTCTGCACAAATCCAATTCTTTTTCTTGGAGAGCTTGACTTGTGTGGTAAAAGCGTTGTAACATTTCGTTCCACATGGTCAACATGAATACAAACTTTAGTTCTTGCATCTTGTTTGCAATGTTTTCTGCCTCTCAAATAGAGGAGAAACACCTACTACTGCTTTCAGATCCTCCCTTACCTCAAGTGGGAGAGGTCTGTGCAGTAGATTTGAAGGTGCCAGCCCTGCTGATGAACCACATACCTGTCCATATGATGGAATATAGTTTGTCAATTTGCTTTT
>NW_027061175.1:0-1000 GCF_011386835.1 Chrysemys picta bellii | reverse complement strand
GCGCGGCCCAGGCCGAGGGGCGCCCGGCGGCCCCAGCGGCTCTGGCCCAGCTCGGGCCCCAGCGGCTCTGGCCCCGGTTCCGGCCCCGGGGCGGCGACCCCGGTTCCGGTTGAGCGCGCCAGCCCGGCACCGGCCGAGCACCCTAGGCCCGGCCTGGCTCTGGCCACAGCAGCACCGGCCCGGGCCCGGCCTGGCTCAGGCCCCAGCAGCGCTGGCCCTGGTTCCGGCCGAGCACGCCGGCCCAGCCCCGGCCGAGCACCTCCGGCCCGGCCCCAAGCCGCGCAACCCCAGACGGACCTCCATCCGGAGTGCAGCCCGATTCCTGGGCTCTTTAAAGCCGGCCCTAATCAGGGGACAGGGAGGGGGGGTTAGATGGGTCTGGGGGGGCTGTCAGGGGGGCAGGGGTGTGGAGAGGGGTTGGGACAGTCAGGGACAGGGAGCAGGGGGGGTTAGATGGGTCTGGGGTTCTGGGGGGGCTGTCAGGGGGCAGGGGTGTGGAGGGGTTCGAGGCAGGCAGGTAGCAGAGGGTGTTATATGGGTCAGGAGTTCTGGGGGTCCTGTCAGGGGCTGTGGAGCAGTTGGATAGGGTGTGACAATGCGGTTCTGGCGGAACCCAACTGAGAGCGCCAACTCAGGACAAATTGCTCAAATAGGGCAGTTACAGCCCAAGGCTGGGGTTTTTTCCACCTCTAAGGCAAACCAAACCAGCCAGACTAAGAGGACTTCGGTCTCACCCCACTGGCTAACTGCAAGTCTCACAAGCAATCTCCTTAGACACTCCAGTTTCCCAGTATTACCACCAGTGCCACTCGTTATGGGGACAAATGGTTATGAAAACCAATACCCCAGTAAAAGAAAAAGGTTCTCCTGATCCCAAAGGACCAAGCCCCAGACCCAGGTCAATATACAAATCAGATCTTACCCACAAATCACGCTGTTGCCAATCCTTCAGAATCTAAAATCTAAAGGTTTATTCATAAAAGGAAAAAGATAGAGATGA
>NW_027061174.1:0-1000 GCF_011386835.1 Chrysemys picta bellii | reverse complement strand
CCTGTCTGTTGAGTGGAGGTAGCAGCCAGGCCATGCCCTGCAGGGGGCGCTTAGAATAAATGCAATCGAGGTTGGGCAGTGCTCTGATGCCACGGGGATGAGGGCCAGGATGGTGCCTAAGACAGACCAAAAGCAAGGGGGAGCTACAGAACTGTTGGTGAGAGGGGTTTGGCCTTTGACAATCTGCTCTGGGTGCCTGGGCTGTCAGACCCCAGCCAGCCACTGGCATTGCCAGACCTCCCTGATCTCTGGTGCTGCTGCTCTCCCTGCTTCTAGGAGTCACTGCCTCCCCCTGGGCCGATACTCCAGCAGAATTGTGTCCTGGGGCTGCGATGGCATTGAGTGGCTAGCAAGGCCTGAGACTCAGTTGGGCGGGCGGGGGAGGGGGGGGCGGGTAGGGTGGTGCTATGAAAGCAGTTTCTGTGTTGTTGCCGCGGTGGGACGGGAAGCAGAGAAGAGGCCATTTTACATCCTATGGCCAAGGCACTCAGCAGAGCAGCTTGGGCAGGCGCAAAAGTCGCCCGCGTGGGCTGGGAGCTGGGGGAGGGGAGTGTTCGGGAACCCCCGTTCTGCGCTGTCACAAGGAGGAGGAACCGGAATGGAACTGATTCTCCCACTCGGGGATCCGGAGACCCCCCCCGGCTCCAGCTGTATGGACGCGGGGAGGGGCTCTGGCCTTGGGGTCTGCAGGAGCTGGGACTAGATGAGCCCAGCGGTCCCTTCCGGCCTAAAGTCTGTGACTGTGGGGAGCGGAAGGTCCCTCCCATGACCCCGGTGAGGAAGGACAGGCTCCAAAGCCCCGGCGAGGCCAGAACTAGTCTGGACTGGGGCATCCCAGGGCTGGGCAGTCACACATTGGCTGGCTTGTGACTCGCCTGCCCATTGTGACATGCCCCCTGCTGGCTGGCACAGCCTCATCCCCTCGCTGCCAGGCTTGGCTCTGGCAGAGCGAGAGCTGGCACGTGCCGCTGGGAAAGCTGAGCCACCCCGCTGGCCTCGC
>NW_027061173.1:0-1000 GCF_011386835.1 Chrysemys picta bellii | reverse complement strand
GCTCTATACTGTCTGTATTTCAAACTTATGCTATGCTGCTGGGTGACATCCCAGACAAACTGGTGTTAGCTCTGCCTAGCCTGTTTGATGGCCCATTAAGGACCATCAGCTATACAATGGACCCATTGAGAGAAGGCAGATACGCCTTGTAACTCAGCAAAGTATGCAGGGACTGGCCCATGTGACTCCAGACTCCATGTTGCTGTAACTTTCCACAGTAAGAACAAAGAGGTTCTTACACCTGGAAAAGACTATATAAGGCTGATGCCTCATCTCCATCTGGTCTTCAATCCTGCTTCATACCTCTGGAGGAACTTTGCTACAAGCTGAAGCTTTGAACAAAGGACTGAGGACCCATCCCAGCGGGGGATGTATTCCAGAGACTTGATTTGAACCTGCAGTTTATTCCATCGCTGCTGCAAGCCTGAACCAAGAACTTTGCCATTACTGTATGTAATTGATTCCATTTAACCAATTCTAACTCTCATCTCTATCTTTTTCCTTTTATGAATAAACCTTTAGATTTTAGATTCTAAAGGATTGGCAACAGCGTGATTTGTGGGTAAGATCTGATTTGTATATTGACCTGGGTCTGGGGCTTGGTCCTTTGGGATCAGGAGAACCTTTTTCTTTTACTGGGGTATTGGTTTTCATAACCATTTGTCCCCATAACGAGTGGTACTGGTGGTAATACTGGGAAACTGGAGTGTCTAAGGAGATTGCTTGTGAGACTTGCAGTTAGCCAGTGGAGTGAGACTGAAGTCCTCTTAGTCTGGCTGGTTTGGTTTGCCTTAGAGGTGGAAAAAACCCCAGCCTTGGGCAACTGCCCTATTTGAGCAATTTGTCCTGAGTTGGCACTCTCAGTTGGGTTCCGCCAGAACCGCATTGTCACAACCCCCCCCCCCCCCCCCCGGCTCCAGCTGTATGGACGCGGGGAGGGGCTCTGGCCTTGGGGTCTGCAGGAGCTGGGACTAGATGAGCCCAGCGGTCCCTTCCGGCC
>NW_027061172.1:0-1000 GCF_011386835.1 Chrysemys picta bellii | reverse complement strand
GGCAAGACTAGGGTGTCATTGGGGGGAGAAGACTCCATAGACCTGGTACTGCTCTGGGTTGCCACGAGATGGAGAGACAGGAAAACCCAGGCAGGGGGGAATGGCCCCTCCTGCTGGCAGCAGCTGCAGCCACTAAAGCTGATCGGGGCATAGCGGCAGAAGCATCAGGTGGAGACTGACTGAATCGCCCCCCCCGCTCTGTCCCGCTGCAGGGTGGGAGGATGTTTCCCACCAGTCGAAGGGGATGCTTGGTGCGCGGTGGGTTGTTAAAGCTGAGGATTGCAGGGCGCCGGCCAGAGCATAAGATGCTCCCTGATGTTGCAGCCCCATCTGCTGGCTCCTTTGTCGCATGTGGCAGCACAGGGCATTTGGGGGGAGTGTTGACGATGGGAGCCCAGTGCCTGCCCAGGTTACACCCAGTGGCTCTGGCTGGCTGTTGGTGGCAGGAGAGGCAGTCAGAACAAGCAGAACGAGCAGGCCCTGGGTCCCCATATCCCATGCAGACTGGGCAGCTGTTCCCTCTCCTGCCGCAAGGACAAGACCGATTCACTCCCAGTCCCTCTGCCCCCTCCAGCAATGGCCCGGAGAGTGGGGACACCCCTCATGGCCTGACATCGTCCCTCCTTCCAGGTGTGGCGCTCCCCAAATCCCCAGACTGAGCCTGCATGCTGGGCGGGGAAGTGGGGTGGCTGCTGGGAACCAGGGCTCCGACTGGGTCTTTGCTGGGCTGGGCAGCAAAGAGGTGGGGAAGCCAGGGATCGCTGTGCCAGACCCTGCCGTGCATCAGGGCTGCTCCCCTGCTGGGGTGGGAGTGGGGGCAAGGGTTTTCTCTAAGATCTCTGTCACCCAGACTGCAGCTTGGCAGACCCAGGTATTACCACTGCTCTGTCTTTGATCAGATTCACCATGCCCATGTAGCACCTCCTGCTTTAAGGGGCCAGACTGGAAGGAGAAAGAGGCCCTGGACTGCATAGACGCCTTTCTGAAGAGCAATGAACAG
>NW_027061171.1:0-1000 GCF_011386835.1 Chrysemys picta bellii | reverse complement strand
AACAAGGGGGTTTGGTTGGCATTGTTTTCTTTCCGATATCTAGGCTCTTGATCGCTCTTTGTATGTTTTGTATTTTGCAATACAAGAGTCTTTGCATTAATACCCGGTTTGGTTGAATGTATTCTGAAATTATTAGCAATTTATTTTGAAAGATTCAAGCAATCAAGTCTTATTATCCTGGCAGCTTATAGAAAGTCAATTTCAAGCCTGCATACTCTGGTATTTTCACGAGAGTGGAATAATCTGGGCCAGTTGTTCTCAAACTGTGGTCGGGAGGACCCCAAAGTGAGTTGCAAGCCCATTTTAATGGTGTGGCCAGGGCCAGCATTAGACTCGCCGGGACCCAGGACTGAAGCCGAAGCCTGAGTGCTCTGCCCCCCGCCCAGGGTCATGTAGTAATTTTTGTTGTCAGAAGGGGGTCATGGTGCAATGAAGTTTGAGAACCGCTGATGGGCTGTTGTCTCTCTTGCACTAAAGTCTGCTTGGTCCAAACTAGGAGAATGCTGGGGCCCAGACACAGCTGTCTGATTTTGTGGATCAATCTATGCAAGCTCCGGTTCTGGTCAAGCTGTAATTTAGGCCTTGCCTATACTTAGTTACACTGGTTTAACAAGACGCTGATCCTGAGCCTCCCATAAGGCTTTATGGAAATATGACATAACTGGAATAGGGTTTGTGCAGCCTGTGCCATGTAACATATCTCTATAAAGGTTATGGTCTACTAGATCTATTCATCCTATTTGTACACATATATCAGTTTGTACTTGAGGTTAAGAATATTGGCCGTATACTTGCTTGGTTTCTAAGTAAGCTTTGTGAAGCATTTGGTCAGCTTCTTTAGGAAGGAATTCGCAAGGTTAAGGACCCGATCAGGAAGCACTTGGGGAACAATGCATCTTGGAATGCTCCAATCCACATAAGAAGTCTTCCTGGAGACATATAAGATATCATGTGGACAATAGCTTCGGCCTGTAAAGACTGTGAGTCATGCATGGACATG
>NW_027061170.1:0-1000 GCF_011386835.1 Chrysemys picta bellii | reverse complement strand
ACCCCGGCCTACAACTCCCATCAGCCACCGCAGATCCAGCGGCACCGTGGGAAAGGCGGGGGCCGGGTCGGGGCCCAGGGCCCTCTGTTTGGGCGGGAGGCGCTTTTGGCATTACAGCTTCCGTTTGCAGAGCGGGGCCGGAAGTTGTCGGAAGAGGAAGTGATATCTGCGGTCTGGACGCCAACCGCGGTACGCCAGGGAACCCGGCTTCCGTTCTGCGCCAGTCGCTTCCGTCATGAGCGACGCAACCTGGGAGTTGTAGTTTTTAAAGTGCTGCTTTCTCGGGTATGTTTGGTACCGGCACGTCTTAGCCACTGACCCCAGCGCGCCACGGTCTTCTCTAACTCGCCCCAACCTCCCTCGTCCCCCCGCACCCCCAGCCCGCCGCAACCTCCCTCGTCCCCCAGCCCGCCCCAACCTCCCTCGTCCCCCCGCACCCCCAGCCCGCCCCAACCTTCTCTAATCTGTACCCCCAGCCCGCCCCAACCTCCCTCGTCCCCCCGCACCCCCAGCCCGCCGCAACCTCCCTCGTCCCCCAGCCCGCCCCAACCTCCCTCGTCCCCCCGCACCCCCAGCCCGCCCCAACCTTCTCTAATCTGTACCCCCAGCCCGCCCCAACCTCCCTCGTCCCCCAGCCCGCCCCAGCCTCCCTCGTCCTCCCGCACCCCCAGCCCGCCCCAACCTCCCTCGTCCCCCCCGCACCCCCAGCCCGCCGCGACCTTCTCTAACCCGCACCCCGAGCCCGCCCCAACCTCCCTCGTCCCCCCGCACCCCCAGCCCGCCCCAACCTTCTCTAATCTGTACCCCCAGCCCGCCCCAACCTCCCTCGTCCCCCCGCACCCCCAGCCCGCCCCAACCTCCCTCGTCCCCCCGCACCCCCAGCCCGCCCCAACCTCCCTCGTCCCCCCCGCACCCCCAGCCCGCCCCAACCTTCCTCGTCCCCCCGCACCCCCAGCCCGCCCCAACCTCCCTCGTCCCCCAGCCCGCCCCAACCTCCCTC
>NW_027061169.1:0-1000 GCF_011386835.1 Chrysemys picta bellii | reverse complement strand
TGCTGTTGTGGCATTTAGCAATCATGTGGCATTTATTGTTTGTGTGCCACAGGGGGATCTGAGTCCAGAACTGAGGGAATGGGCTGTGGCAAGTGTGCCCTGTTTGGTTTACATGGTTCCTGGTAATGGTAGTGCCAGTGGGAGCAGAGAAGCTACTTGCATCCATGAGGTAAGTGTTAAGTAAGTTTGAGCTTTTAGTGCGCTACTGTTGATGGGAGTGTGGTCTTTGCTGGGTTAGGTGAGGTGGGCTTATTATGAATGGGTTCTTCACCAGTTTTTTGTGTGTCAGACAACAGGTGGAGAAGACAACATTTGGGTTAAGTTGTTGCTTGTTCTCTAGAAGAAGGTTGGACTTTGGTGGGTGGTTAGTGAGGGTGTTGTCATGTGTGCCCTAAAATGTTGAGTATTTTCCCTTGAATATATTGCAGATGTGTGATATTGGTGTGGAGATGTGTTGATATCCTTTGGGCAAGGGGTAGCGGTGGTGAGGAGAGTGTGGAAAATATGTAACGGGACTGAGAGTTGCAATACTAGGGAGGGGGAAGGGATCTCATGATATGTGATTCCTGTGTTACTGTAGATGGTTTGTTGAAGAAATAGGGTGGGATGTGTTGCATCATCTGTGGGTTTGATGGTGAGTACTCGTTGGATTATTATTTTGTGTTTTGCAGGTACTTAAGAGGCTTTGGGAGGTGCAGTTTGTGAAAGAATGTCATGCGAGGTGTGTGTAAGTACTTTTATGGTGTGAAGTCCTGGTGATTGGAATGTATACTCTTTCTCTACTCACCATTGGTGTTTTCTGAGGAAGTGAGCATTTTAGTTAGGCATGGTGGTTGGAATGATAAATGCAAGGGAAAGGGGCAGTAGTGTAGTGTGGAAAGTATGTGCTTGAGGCACATGCTTCCACACCACATTGCTAAATTTCCTTTAAAAAAGAGGAGGAGGAAAGTATGATAGCAGCGTGGCAATATGATTTTTACTTTTTGGGTTGTTTTCTGCT
>NW_027061168.1:0-1000 GCF_011386835.1 Chrysemys picta bellii | reverse complement strand
CACTTACTGAGAAGCAGTGGAGGATCTGAGTCTTGCCTGTTCCTGAGATGAAGTGGAAATTGACACAAGTTTGGATAGAAGATAGATGTGAGGCTAGACCTGGTGGGGAAAAAGAGTGAGTATCTGGTTTTATTTTTCTGTATTGTGTGGTGTGGTACTGTGTGGTGTTCTTTAAAAGTATTGCTCATATGTGATGCGTGTATGTGGATGCACATGTTGGAGTGCCAGTGTCAGTATCCTGTAAAAGAAGGTGTCACGGTGTATGTTTTATTTCACATGGTGGTGTTGCATTTGTTTGTAGGGGGATGGAAAAGTGATGCTGAAATAGGTGCCGGTTGCATAATTGCAGATGGTTTGAGATAGTCTTCATGGTGTCGATTGGTGTGCAGTGTGAGCGTTGTTAAATTTTTTTGTCATTGTAGGTTCTGTGTGAAGATGGGGGTCCAATTTGCCAAAGAACCAGTGAAGTTGAAGTATGGCTGTGGGGGACATGAAGTACTTGTTTCCTGGAATGGAAGTTAATTTGATGTCAAGTTTGCAAGTTAAGTATGGTTATTGATCATGTTTTTTTGTTGGTCTGTTTGTTGGAGATGGGAAATGTGTTTCACTGGATGCATGTCAATGGGAATCTCACGTGCTTTTGTTGTGTTTGTTTTAGAAACTGAGATGTTTAGTATTTGTTCTGTGGATGTTGAACGTGTGCATCTTTTTCCTCATTCTCATAGGAAGCTATTTCCATCTGTGCAGTCAGAAGGTATCAGTGTCAGCGGAGAAGACTTTGGTGTGCTTTGTTTGGAAGAATTGGGCTTAGAGTGTATACTTTTTGGGTTGCGATGTGAAGTGTCGTCTGTTTGATGGCTAGAATGTAGTGGAGCAGCGGGGCTAGTGTCACTGTGTTCTGGTAGATACCAGAGCTACTGCTATCATGAAATGGCATTATTGTCATTTCTGCTATCCCAATTGGAGAGGTTGGGTTCATTTGCTTGGTCAGTTATGTGAA
>NW_027061167.1:0-1000 GCF_011386835.1 Chrysemys picta bellii | reverse complement strand
AAACCAACACACAAGACCAACAAGGACAGGTGCAAATACAGGTACCTTCTCCTCCAATGAGAACTCCCTCTCAAACTCCCCTGTTAGCCGCCCTGTTTGTTTGCTTCCGCTGCTCGCAGCTGTAGCGCTTCCCGGCTGGGCGGCCGCTTTTATGGGCCCCTTGATCCGCCAAGCCCCGCCCAATACTCAGGGCTCGGCGTCCCTCACAGCCCCCAGCCCCTACAAACCAACACACAAGACCAACAAGGACAGGTGCAAATACAGGTACCTTCTCCTCCAATGAGAACTCCCTCTCAAACTCCCCTGTTAGCCGCCCTGTTTGTTTGCTTCCGCTGCTCGCAGCTGTAGCGCTGCCCGGCTGGGCGGCCGCTTTTATGGGCCCCTTGATCCGCCAAGCCCCGCCCAATACTCAGGGCTCGGCGTCCCTCACAGCCCCCAGCCCCTACAAACCAACACACAAGACCAACAAGGACAGGTGCAAATACAGGTACCTTCTCCTCCAATGAGAACTCCCTGTCAAACTCCCCTGTTAGCCGCCCTGTTTGTTTGCTTCCGCTGCTCGCAGCTGTAGCGCTGCCCGGCTGGGCGGCCGCTTTTATGGGCCCCTTGATCCGCCAAGCCCCGCCCAATACTCAGGGCTCGGCGTCCCTCACAGCCCCCAGCCCTACAAACCAACACACAAGACCAACAAGGACAGGTGCAAATACATGTACCTTCTCCTCCAATGAGAACTCCCTCTCAAACTCCCCTGTTAGCCGCCCTGTTTGTTTGCTTCCGCTGCTCGCAGCTGTAGCGCTGCCCGGCTGGGCGGCCGCTTTTATGGGCCCCTTGATCCGCCAAGCCCCGCCCAATACTCAGGGCTCGGCGTCCCTCACAGCCCCCAGCCCCTACAAACCAACACACAAGACCAACAAGGACAGGTGCAAATACAGGTACCTTCTCCTCCAATGAGAACTCCCTCTCAAACTCCCCTGTTAGCCGCCCTGTTTGTTTCTTCCGC
>NW_027061166.1:0-1000 GCF_011386835.1 Chrysemys picta bellii | reverse complement strand
CAGTTTCTTTACTCCACCTCCGATGAGGGGATTAGCGCTGAAATCAGCCTTTGCGGGTCGGATTTGGGGTAGTGTGGACGGAATTCAATGTTATTGGCCTCCGGGAGCTATCCCACAGTGCTTCATTGTGACCGCTCCCGACAGCACTTTCAACTCAGATGCACTGACCAGGTAGACAGGAAAAGCCCTGCGAACTTTTGAATTTCATTTCCTGTTTGCCCAGCGTGGAGAGCACATGTGACCACACAGAGCTCATCAGCACAGGTAACCATGATGGAGTCCCAGGATCGCAAAAGAGCTCAGACCAAACGGGAGGTATGGGATCTGCTCGCCATATGGGGAGACGAATCAGTGCTAGCTGAACTCCGTAGCAGTAAATGAAATGGCAAAATATTAGAAAAAGTCTCAAAGGCCATGAAGGACAGAGGCCATAACAGGGACGCACAGCAGTGCCGTGTGAAAATTAAGGAGCTAAGGCAAGTCTACCACAAAGCCAGAGAGGCAAACGGAAGGTCCGGGGCAGAGCCGCAAACATGCCGCTTCTACGCGGAGCTGCATGCCATGGTAGGGGGTGCAGCCACCACTACCCCAACTGTGTGCTTTGACTCCATCAATGGAGAATCACGCAACAGGGAAGTGGGTTCGGGGTACGAGGAAGATAGCTCACAGCAAGGAAGTGGAGAAACCGGTTTCCCCAACAGCCAGGATATGTTTATCATCCTGGATCTGGAACCAGTAACCCCCGAACTCACCCAAGGCGTGCTCCCAGACCCTGAGGGCACACAAGGGACCTCTGGTGAGTGTACCTTTGTACATATTACACATGGTTTAAAAGCAAGCGTGTTTCATGATTAATTTGTCCTGGCAATCGCGGCCAGTACAGCTACTGGAAAAGTCTGTCAACGTGTATGGGGGATGGAGCGGTAATCCTCCAGGCACATCTCCAGAAAGCTCTCCTTCATGTACTCCCAAAGCCTTTGCAAAAGGTTTCTGGGGAGGG
>NW_027061165.1:0-1000 GCF_011386835.1 Chrysemys picta bellii | reverse complement strand
GACAGGTAGAAGACCCATGAACAACTCCCTTTGTCTTGTCCAGGGCCGGCTCCAGGCACCAGCCCACCAAGCTTGTGCTTGGGGCAGCACCTGGAGGGGGGCGGCGCGGTGCTCCGGTTCTGGCCGCCGGGGAGAGTGGAGCCCCAGCCGGGGCTCGCTGCCCTCCCCCCCCGGGGGTTTGGCCACCGGGGGGAGCGGAGCCCCGACCGGGACTCGCCGGCCTCCCACCGGCGCTCTGGCCACCGAGGAGAGAGGAGCCCCGACTGGGGCTCGCCGCCCTCCCCCCGGCGCTCTGGCCGCTGGGGAAAGCGAAGCCCCGGCCGGGGCTCGCTGCCCTCCCCCCGGGGCTCCGGCCGCCCTCCCCTGCCGTGCTGGGGGGGGGAGGGGGGCGGCGGCCGGAGGCTTTTTTGCCTGGGGCGGCAAAAAAGCCAGAGCCGGCCCTGGTCTTGTCATGCAGAAAGGGGAATGGAATGGGGTCTCACATGGCCCAGGTGACAGCACTGGGCTAAAGGTCATAAGGGAGGTTGTTCTCCTCCATATTTTGTGGCGTCAGGTGTGCTCTGAGCACATCTACTGGATCAGGCCCTTCAGGTAAGCCAGGCACGACAAAGCCCAGTATGAGAATCCCGCTGGGGGTTAGGTGTGAGTTAGGTGTCTAGGCACCTGCTTGAGACACTAGTGCACATGCCCAGTGGCAGAAACATAAGCAACTAGGGGACTTTTACAGCAAAAATTTACGTGCTGAGGTTATATAGGCACCTCCAGAGTTACGTGGCAGCTGAGTGGGGGTTTTGTGAATACCAGTGGTGCTTAAATATTGGGTGGTTTCATAAAAGAGAGACTTAAAAAAAACAGGATTTTTTTTTTTTTTACAACTGGAGACAACTTGCAGGGGATGGGATTTGAATTTGTGTTTCTTACCTCCCAGCTGAGGGCCCTAAGCAGCAGGCAATGGAGTCAATCTCTTGGTTTCTGGCCCACTGCTTATTTCTACCCAGTG
>NW_027061164.1:0-1000 GCF_011386835.1 Chrysemys picta bellii | reverse complement strand
GGCTCGGCATCCCTCACAGCCCCCAGGCCCTGCCGGCCCCTACAAACCAACACACAAGACCAACAAGGACAGATGCAAATACAGGTACCTTCTCCTCCAATGAGAACTCCCTCTCAAACGCCCCTGTTAGCCGCCCTGTTTGTTTGCTTCCGCTGCTCGCAGCTGTAGTGCTGCCTGGCTGGGCGGCAGCTTTTATGGGCCCCTTGATCAGCCAAGCCCCGCCCAAGACTCAGGGCTCGGCGTCCCTCACAGCCCCCAGCCCCTACAAACCAACACACAAGACCAACAAGGACAGATGCAAATACAGGTACCTTCTCCTCCAATGAGAACTCCCTCTCAAACTCCCCTGTTAGCCGCCCTGTTTGTTTGCTTCCGCTGCTCGCAGCTGTACCGCTGCCTGGCTGGGCGGCCGCTTTTATGGGCCCCTTGATCAGCCAAGCCCCGCCCAATACTCAGGGCTCGGCGTCCCTCACAGCCCCCAGCCCCTACAAACCAACACACAACACCAACAAGGACAGATGCAAATACAGGTACCTTCTCCTCCAATGAGAACTCCCTCTCAAACTCCCCTGTTAGCCGCCCTCTTTGTTTGCTTCCGCTGCTCGCAGCTGTACCGCTGCCTGGCTGGGCGGCCGCTTTTATGGGCCCCTTGATCAGCCAAGCCCCGCCCAATACTCAGGGCTCGGCGTCCCTCACAGCCCCCAGCCCCTACAAACCAACACACAAGACCAACAAGGACAGATGCAAAGACAGGTACCTTCTCCTCCAATGAGAACTCCCTCTCAAACTCCCCTGTTAGCCGCCCTGTTTGTTTGCTTCCGCTGCTCGCAGCTGTACCGCTGCCTGGCCGCTTTTATGGGCCCCTTGATCAGCCAAGCCCCGCCCAATACTCAGGGCTCGGCGTCCCTCAAAGCCCCCAGCCCCTACAAACCAACACACAAGACCAACAAGGACAGATGCAAATACAGGTACCTTCTCCTCCAATGAGAACTCCCTCTCA
>NW_027061163.1:0-1000 GCF_011386835.1 Chrysemys picta bellii | reverse complement strand
ACACAAGACCAACAAGGACAGATGCAAATACAGGTACCTTCTCCTCCAATGAGAACTCCCTCTCAAACTCCCCTGTTAGCCGCCCTGTTTGTTTGCTTCCCCTGCTCGCAGCTATACCGCTGCCTGGCCGCTTTTATGGGCCCCTTGATCAGCCAAGCCCCGCCCAATACTCAGGGATCGGCGTCCCTCACAGCCCCCAGCCCCTACAAACCAACACACAAGACCAACAAGGACAGATGCAAATACAGGTACCTTCTCCTCCAATGAGAACTCCCTCTCAAACTCCCCTGTTAGCCGCCCTGTTTGTTTGCTTCCGCTGCTCGCAGCTGTACCGCTGCCTGGCTGGGCGGCCGCTTTTATGGGCCCCTTTATCAGCCAAGCGCCGCCCAATACTCAGGGCTCGGCGTCCCTCACAGCCCCCAGCCCCTACAAACCAACACACAACACCAACAAGGACAGATGCAAATACAGGTACCTTCTCTTCCAATGAGAACTCCCTCTCAAACTCCCCTGTTAGCCGCCCTGTTTGTTTGCTTCCGCTGCTCGCAGCTGTACCGCTGCCTGGCTGGGCGGCCGCTTTTATGGGCCCCTTGATCAGCCAAGCCCCGCCCAATACTCAGGGCTCGGCGTCCCTCACAGCCCCCAGCCCCTACAAACCAACACACAACACCAACAAGGACAGATGCAAATACAGGTACCTTCTCCTCCAATGAGAACTCCCTCTCAAACTCCCCTGTTAGCCGCCCTGTTTGTTTGCTTCCGCTGCTCGCAGCTGTACCGCTGCCTGGCTGGGCGGCCGCTTTTAATGGGCCCCTTGATCAGCCAAGCCCCGCCCAATACTCAGGGCTCGGCGTCCCTCACAGCCCCCAGCCCCTACAAACCAACACACAAGACTAACAAGGACAGATGCAAATACAGGTACCTTCTCCTCCAATGAGAACTCCCTCTCAAACTCCCCTGTTAGCCGCCCTGTTTGTTTGCTTCCGCTGCTCGCAGCTGT
>NW_027061162.1:0-1000 GCF_011386835.1 Chrysemys picta bellii | reverse complement strand
GCCCTGTTTGCTGCCGCTGCTCGCAGCTGTATCGCTGCCTGGCTGGGCGGCCGCTTTTACGGGCCCCTTGATCAGCCAAGCCCCGTCCCCTACTCAGGGCTCGGCGTCCTTCCCAGCACCCAGCCCCTGCCGGCCCCTACAAACCAACACACGAGAACACACAAGACCAACAAGGACAGATGCAAATACAGGTACCTTCTCCTCCAATGAGAACTCCCTCTCAAACTCCCCTGTTAGCCGCCCTGTTTGCTGCCGCTGCTCGCAGCTGTACCGCTGCCTGGCTGGTCGGCCGCTTTTATGGGCCCCTTGATCAGCCAAGCCCCGCCCCCTACTCAGGGCTCGGCGTCCTTCCCAGCCCCTGCCGGCCCCTACAAACCAACACACGAGAACACACAAGACCAACAAGGACAGATGCAAATACAGGTACCTTCTCCTCCAATGAGAACTCCCTCTCAAACTCCCCTGTTAGCCGCCCTGTTTGCTGCCGCTGCTCGCAGCTGTACCGCTGCCTGGCTGAGCGGCCGCTTTACGGGCCCCTTGATCAGCCAAGCCCCGCCCCCTACTCAGGGCTCGGCGTCCTTCCCAGCCCCTGCCGGCCCCTACAAACCAACACACGAGAACACACACGACCAACAAGGACAGATGCAAGTACAGGTACCTTCTCCTCCAATGAGAACTCCCTCTCAAACTCCCCTGTTAGCCGCCTTGTTTGCTGCCGCTGCTCGCAGCTGTACCGCTGCCTGGCTGGGCGGCCGCTTTTATGGGCCCCTTGATCAGCCAAGCCCCGCCCCCTACTCAGGGCTCGGCGTCCTTCCCAGCACCCAGCCCTTGCCGGCCACTACAAACCAACACACTAGAACACACAAGACCAACAAGGACATATGCAAATACAGGTACCTTCTCCTCCAATGAGAACTCCCTCTCAAACTCCCCTGTTAGCCGCCCTGTTTGCTGCCGCTGCTCGCAACTCTACCGCTGCCTGGCTGGGCGGCCGCTTTTA
>NW_027061161.1:0-1000 GCF_011386835.1 Chrysemys picta bellii | reverse complement strand
GGCGGCCGCTTTTATGGGCCCCTTGATCAGCCAAGCCCCGCCCAATACTCAGGGCTCGGCGTCCCTCACAGCCCCGAGCCCCTGCCGGCCCCTACAAACCAACACACAAGACCAACAAGGACAGATGCAAATACAGGTACCTTCTCCTCCAATGAGAACTCCCTCTCAAACTCCCCTGTTAGCCGCCCTGTTTGTTTGCTTCCGCTGCTCGCAGCTGTACCGCTGCCCGGCTGGGCGGCCGCTTTTATGGGCCCCTTGATCAGCCAAGCCCCGCCCAATACTCAGGGCTCGGCGTCCCTCACAGCCCCCAGCCCCTGCCGGCCCCTACAAACCAACACACAAGACCAACAAGGACAGATGCAAATACAGGTACCTTCTCCTCCAATGAGAACTCCCTCTCAAACTCCCCTGTTAGCCGCCCTGTTTGTTTGCTTCCTCTGCTCGCAGCTGTACCGCTGCCCGGCTGGGAGGCCGCTTTTATGGGCCCCTTGATCAGCCAAGCCCCGCCCAATACTCAGGGCTCGGCGTCCCTCACAGCCCCCAGCCCCTGCCGGCCCCTACAAACCAACACACAAGACCAACAAGGACAGATGCAAATACAGGTACCTTCTCCTCCAATGAGAACTCCCTCTCAAACTCCCCTGTTAGCCGCCCTGTTTGTTTGCTTCCGCTGCTCGCGGCTGTACCGCTGCCCGGCTGGGCGGCCGCTTTTATGGGCCCCTTGATCAGCCAAGCCCCGCCCAATACTCAGGGCTCGGCGTCCCTCACAGCCCCCAGCCCCTGCCGGCCCCTACAAACCAACACACAAGACCAACAAGGACAGATGCAAATACAGGTACCTTCTCCTCCAATGAGAACTCCCTCTCAAACTCCCCTGTTAGCCGCCCTGTTTGTTTGCTTCCGCTGCTCGCAGCTGTACCGCTGCCCGGCTGGGCGGCCGCTTTTATGGGCCCCTTGATCAGCCAAGCCCCGCCCAATACTCAGGGCTCGGCGTCCCTCA
>NW_027061160.1:0-1000 GCF_011386835.1 Chrysemys picta bellii | reverse complement strand
CAGGTACCTTCTCCTCCAATGAGAACTCCCTCTCAAACTCCCCTGTTAGCCGCCCTGTTTGCTGCCGCTGCTCGCAGCTGTACCGCTGCCTGGCTGGGGGGCCGCTTTTATGGGCCCCTTGATCAGCCAAGCCCCGCCCCCTACTCAGGGCTCGGCGTCCTTCCCAGCACCCAGCCCCTGCCGGCCCCTACAAACCAACACACGAGAACACAGAAGACCAACAAGGACAGATGCAAATACAGGTACCTTCTCTTCCAATGAGAACTGCCTCTCAAACTCCCCTGTTAGGCGCCCTGTTTTCTGCCGCTGCTCGCAGCTGTACCGCTGCCTGGCTGGGCGGCCGCTTTTATGGGCCCCTTGATCAGCCAAGCCCCGCCGCCTACTCAGGGCTCGGCGTCCTTCCCAGCCCCTGCCGGCCCCTACAAACCAACACACGAGAACACACAAGACTAACAAGGACAGATGCAAATACAGGTACCTTCTCCACCAATGAGAACTCCCTCTCACACTCCCCTGTTAGCCGCCCTGTTTGCTGCCGCTGCTCGCAGCTGTACCGCTGCCTGGCTGGGCGGCCGCTTTTATGGGCCCCTTGATCAGCCAAGCCCCGCCCCCTACTCAGGGCTCGGCGTCCTTCCCAGCCCCTGCCGACCCCTACAAACCAACACACGAGAACACACAAGACCAACAAGGACAGCTGAAAATACAGGTACCTTCTCCTTTAATGAGAACTCCCTCTCACACTCCCCTGTTAGCCGCCCTGTTTGCTGCCGCTACTCGCAGCTGTACCGCTGGGTGGCCGATTTTATGGGCCCCTTGATCAGCGAAGCCCCGCCCCCTACTCAGGGCTCGGCGTGCTTCCCAGCCCCTGCCGGCCCCAACAAACCAACACATGAGACCAACAATGACAGATGGAAATACAGGTACCTTCTCCTCCAATGAGAACTCCCTCTCAAACTCCCCTGTTAGCCGCCCTGTTTGCTGCCGCTGCTCGCAGCTGTAC
>NW_027061159.1:0-1000 GCF_011386835.1 Chrysemys picta bellii | reverse complement strand
ATCAGCCAAGTCCCGCCCCCTACTCAGGGCTCGGCGTCCTTCCCAGCCCCTGCCGGCCCCTACAAACCAACACACAAGACCAACAAGGACAGATGCAAATACAGGTACCTTCTCCTCCAATAAGAACTCCCTCTCACACTCCCCTGTTAGCCGCCCTGTTTGCTGCCGCTGCTCGCAGGTGTACCGCTGCCTGGCTGGGCGGCCGCTTTTATGGGCCCCTTGATCAACCAAGCCCCGCCCCCTAGTCAGGGCTCGGCGTCCTTCCCAGCCCCTGCCGGCCCCTACAAACCAACACACAAGACCAAAAAGGACAGATGCAAATACAGGTACCTTCTCCTCCAATGAGAACTCCCTCTCAAACTCCCCTGTTAGCTGCCCTGTTTGCTGCCGCTGCTCGCAGCTGTAAAGCTGCCTGGCTGGGCGGCCGCTTTTATGGGCCCCTTGATCAGCCAAGCCCCGCCCCCTACTCAGGGCTCGGCGTCCTTCCCAGCACCCAGCCCCTTCCGGCCCCTACAAACCAACACACGAGAACACAGAAGACCAACAAGGACAGATGCAAATACAGGTACCTTCTCCTCCAATGAGAACTCCCTCTCAAACTCCCCTGTTAGCCGCCCTGTTTGCTGCCGCTGCTCACAGCTGTACCGCTGCCTGGCTGGGCGGCCGCTTTTATGGGCCCCTTGATCAGCCAAGCCCCGCCCCCAACTCAGGGCTCTGCGTCCTTCCCAGCCCCTGCCGGCCCCTACAAACCAACACACGAGAACACACGAGACCAACAAGGACAGATGCAAATACAGGTACCTTCTCCTCCAATGAGAACTCCCTCTCAAACTCCCCTGTTAGCCGCCCTGTTTGCTGCCGCTGCTCACAGCTGTACCGCTGCCTGGCTGGGCGGCCGCTTTTATGGGCCCCTTGATCAGCCAAGCCCCGCCCCCTACTCAGGGCTCGGCGTCCTTCCCAGCCCCTGCCGGCCCCTACAAACCAACACACGAGAACACAC
>NW_027061158.1:0-1000 GCF_011386835.1 Chrysemys picta bellii | reverse complement strand
TGGGCGGCCGCTTTTATGGGCCCCTTGATCAGCCAAGCCCCGCCCCCTACTCAGGGCTCGGCGTCCTTCCCAGCCCCTGCCGGCCCCTACAAACCAACACACGAGAAAACACAAGACCAACAAGGACAGATGCAAATACAAGTACCTTCTCCTCCAATGAGAACTCCCTCTCAAACTCCCCTGTTAGCCGCCCTGTTTGCTGCCGCTGCTCGCAGCTGTACCGCTGCCTGGCTGGGCGGCCGCTTTTATGGGCCCCTTGATCAGCCAAGCCCCGCCCCCTACTCAGGGCTCGGCGTCCTTCCCAGCCCCTGCCGGCCCCTACAAACCAACACACAAAACGAACAAGGACAGATGCAAATACAGGTACCTTCTCCTCCAATGAGAACACCCTCTCAAACTCCCCTGTTAGCCGCCCTGTTTGCTGCCGCTGCTCGCAGCTGTACCGCTGCCTGGCTGGGCGGCCGCTTTTATGGGCCTCTTGATCAGCCAAGCCCCGCCCCCTACTCAGGGCTCGGCGTCCTTCCCAGCCCCTGCCGGCCCCTACAAACCAACACACAAAACCAAGAAGGACAGATGCAAATACAGGTACCTTCTCCTCAGATGAAAACTCCCTCTCAAACTCCCCTGTTAGCCGCCCTGTTTGCTGCCGCTGCTCGCAGCTGTACCGCTTCCTGGCTGGGGGGCCGCTTTTATGGGCCCCTTGATCAGCCAAGCCCCGCCCCCTACTCAGGGCTCGGCGTCCTTCCCAGCCCCTGCCGGCCCCTACAAACCAACACACAAAACCAACAAGGACAGATGCAAATACAGGTACCTTCTCCTCCAATGAGAACTCCCTCTCAAACTCCCCTGTTAGCCGCCCTGTTTGCTGCCGCTGCTCGCAGCTGTACCGCTGCCTGGCTGGGCGGCCGCTTTTATGGGCCCCTTGATCAGCCAAGCCCCGCCCCCTACTCAGGGCTCGGCGTCCTTCCCAGCCCCTGCCGGCCCCTACAAACCAACACAC
>NW_027061157.1:0-1000 GCF_011386835.1 Chrysemys picta bellii | reverse complement strand
CTGGCTGGGCGGCCGCTTTTATGGGCCCCTTGATCAGCCAAACCCCGCCCCCTACTCAGGGCTCGGCGTCCTTCCCAGCACCCAGCCCCTGCCGGCCCCTAGAAACCAACACACGAGAACACACAAGACCAACAAGGACAGATGCAAATACAGGTACCTTATCCTCCAATGAGAACTCCCTCTCAAACTCCCCTGTTAGCCGCCGCTGCTCGCAGCTGTACCGCTGCCTGGCTGGGCGGCCGCTTTTATGGGCCCCTTGATCAGCCAAACCCCGCCCCCTACTCAGGGCTCGGCGTCCTTCCCAGCACCCAGCCCCTGCCGGCCCCTACAAACCAACACACGAGAACGCACAAGACCAACAAGGACAGATGCAAATACAGGTACCTTCTCCTCCAATGAGAACTCCCTCTCAAACTCCCCTGTTAGCCGCCGCTGCTCGCAGCTGTACCGCTGCCTGGCTGGGCGGCCGCTTTTATGGGCCCCTTGATCAGCCAAGCCCCACCCCCTACTCAGGGCTCGGCGTCCTTCCCAGCACCCAGCCCCTGCCGACCCTACAAACCAACACACGAGAACACACAAGACCAACAAGGACAGATGCAAATACAGGTAAATTCTCCTCCAATGAGAACTCCCTCTCAAACTCCCCTGTTAGCCGCCGCTGCTCGCAGCTGTACCGCTGCCTGGCTGGGCGGCCGCTTTTATGGGCCCCTTGATCAGCCAAGCTCCGCCCCCTACTCAGGGCTCGGCGTCCTTCCCAGCACCCAGCCCCTGCCGGCCCCTACAAACCAACACACGAGAACAACAAGGACAGATGCAAATACAGGTACCTTCTCCTCCAATGAGAACTCCCTCTTAAACTCCCCTGTTTGCTGCCGCTGCTCGCAGCTGTACCGCTGCCTGGCTGGGCGGCCGCTTTTATGGGCCCCTTGATCAGCCAAGCCCCGCCCCCTACTCAGGGCTCGGCGTCCTTCCCAGCACCCAGCCCCTGCCGGCCCCTACA
>NW_027061156.1:0-1000 GCF_011386835.1 Chrysemys picta bellii | reverse complement strand
CTGCCGGCCCCTACAAACCAACACACGAGAACACACAAGACCAACAAGGACAGATGCAAATACAGGTACCTTCTCCTCCAATGAGAACTCCCTTTCAAACTCCCCTCTTAGCCGCCGCTGCTCGCAGCTGTACCGCTGCCTGGCTGGGCGGCCGCTTTTATGGGCCCCTTGATCATCCAAGCCCCGCCCCTTACTCAGGGCTCGGCGTCCTTCCCAGCACCCAGCCCCTGCCGGCCCCTACAAACCAACACACGAGAACACACAAGACCAACAAGGACAGATGCAAATACAGGTACCTTCTCCTCCAATGAGAACTCCCTCTCAAACTCCCCTGTTAGCCGCCCTGTTTGCTGCCACTGCTCGCAGCTGTACCGCTGCCTGGCTGGGCGGCCGCTTTTATGGGCCCCTTGATCAGCCAAGCCCAGTCCCCTACTCAGGGCTCGGCGTCCTTCCCAGCACCCAGCCCCGTCCGGCCCCTACAAACCAACACACGAGAACACACAAGACCAACAAGGACAGATGCAAATACAGGTACCTTCTCCTCCAATGAGAACTCCCTCTCAAACTCCCCTGTTTGCTGCCGCTGCTCGCAGCTGTACCGCTGCCTGGCTGGGCGGCCGCTTTTATGGGCCCCTTGATCAGCCAAGCCCCGCCCCCTACTCAGGGCTCGGCGTCCTTCCCAGCACCCAGCCCCTGCCGGCCCTTACAAACCAACACACGAGAACACACAAGACCAACAAGGACAGATGCAAATACAGGTACCTTCTCCTCCAATGAGAATTCCCTCTCAAACTCCCCTGTTAGCCGCCGCTGCTCGCAGCTGTACCGCTGCCGGGCTGGGCGGCCGCTTTTATGGGCCCCTTGATCAGCCAAGCCCCGCCCCCTACTCAGGGCTCGGCGTCCTTCCCAGCACCCAGCCCCTGCCGGCCCCTACAAACCAACACACGAAAACACACAAGACCAACAAGGACAGATGCAAATACAGGTACCTTCTCCTCCA
>NW_027061155.1:0-1000 GCF_011386835.1 Chrysemys picta bellii | reverse complement strand
ATAAGAAATCCCTCTCAAACTCCCCTGTTAGCCGCCGCTGCTGGCAGCTGTACCGCTGCCTGGCTGGGCGGCCCCTTTTATGGGCTCCTTGATCAGCCAAGCCCCGCCCCCTACTCAGGGCTCGCAGTCCTTCCCAGCACCCAGCCCCTGCCGGCCCCTACAAACCAACACACGAGAACAACAAGGACAGATGCAAATACAGGTACCTTCTCCTCCAATGAGAACTCCCTCTCAAACTCCCCTGTTAGCCGCCCTGTTTGCTGCCGCTGCTCGCAGCTGTACCGCTGCCTGGCTGGGCGGCCGCTTTTATGGGCCCCTTGATCAGCCAAGCTCCGCCCCCTACTCAGGGCTCTCGGCGTCCTTCCCAGCACCCAGCCCCTGCCGGCCCCTACAAACCAACACACGAGAACACACAAGACCAACAAGGACAGATGCAAATACAGGTACCTTCTCCTCCAATGAGAACTCCCTCTCAAACTCCCCTGTTTGCCGCCGCTGCTCGCAGCTGTACCGCTGCCTGGCTGGGCGGCCGCTTTTATGGGCCCCTTGATCAGCCAAGCCCCGCCCCCTACTCAGGGCTCGGCGTCCTTCCCAGCACCCAGCACCTGCCGGCCCCTACAAACCAACACACGAGAACACACAAGACCAACAAGGACAGATGCAAATACAGGTACCTTCTCCTCCAATAAGAAATCCCTCTCAAACTCCCCTGTTAGCCGCCGCTGCTCGCAGCTGTACCGCTGCCTGTCTGGGCGGCCGCTTTTATGGGCTCCTTGATCAGCCAAGCCCCGCCCCCTACTCAGGGCTCGGAGTCCTTCCCAGCACCCAGCCCCTGCCGGCCCCTACAAACCAACACACGAGAACAACAAGGACAGATGCAAATACAGGTACCTTCTCCTCCAATGAGAACTCCCTCTCAAACTCCCCTGTTAGCCGCCCTGTTTGCTGCCGCTGCTCGCAGCTGTACCGCTGCCTGGCTGGGTGGCCGCTTTTATGGGCC
>NW_027061154.1:0-1000 GCF_011386835.1 Chrysemys picta bellii | reverse complement strand
AGGCTTCTTCCTTTTACCAGCAAAAAGCATGTGGTGAAGGCCATGGGCTCCCACCAGAGATGGGTCCTGCTGAGAACATTCCTCAAGAGCGTGTTTTCCCTGCCACTTCTAATGACATTGCAGGTGCAAGGAGTAATCAGGGGTATAAGCGGCCAGTACACAAAGGTAACTCAAGAATGGCTTCCTGTTACTTACTTTGGGCCCATATTGGTGATATGTGATTACACTGTCAGCAAAATTTCTCATGGAACACCATTGTGGAGTATCAGTTGGGGACTTTAGCCCCGGTGACGTGGCCCTGATCATTCGTCCCATGCATACAGCAAGTAGCTGCCACATTCCCAATTATGAAAATGATCCATCCATTTTCAATTTACTAGGGAACTACTGGGGATCCCAATCTGGGTGGTGAAGCTAGAATGAGTCATATGGAATGAGGAAAACGTACTTAGTGCTTGCCCCAGAAATGGGGCTGGCTATTGTTTGATCACTGACCGGGTATTTCTGGTGTGTGGCACCTCCCACAGCTAGGTCCTCTTGCATGAAGGGGCTGAATAAAGTTGGGGTCCTGCGGCACTCGATACAGCCACATTTTCAGCCTGAACTTTACTTTAGTCCCCACTTTTGACCTGCAATTATTTGCAGTTACACCTTAGCTCACGTGGGCACATGAAATACCTGATTTCACACCTAAATCCAGTACTTTGGCATCGAAGTGATCAACTTGACGGGTGAAAAGACCAGTAGGAGCAAAGCTGCGCCTGCAAATTGTGGGTGTAAATATGGTGGCAAATCTTTAGACATCTGACCCATACTGTCAGAGTTGCTAAAGCTTTCAGTGCCTGTGCTTTTTAATTCTGAAAAGCCATTTATGGCCCTAAAGTTGAGGGGAGAGAAATTACAGACACTGGACCAAATTCACTACCAAAGTCAATAGAATTTAGAACACTTAATTTGCCTCACATCCCGCATGCTCACATATGCTCTCTCTAACCAAATC
>NW_027061153.1:0-1000 GCF_011386835.1 Chrysemys picta bellii | reverse complement strand
ACAGTTGTTGGCTGAGCGCTGCGGAGATCTGAGCCACGCTGCTGCATGCCCGCTCCCTTTTTTTTTTAAAGGGAATTTAATGCTGGTGAAAGGTGCCCCATTGACACCCTTGGATAATGAAGACCTCAGCTGCAGCCCAGGAAGTGACGATGAAGCTTCCTCCACACTGCCCCTAACAACACTCTGAGCTCATAGCTGGAGGGGCTGCCGACTAGGCAAGAAAGGCTCATTCAGCCTCCGTGTCCTGTTCAATCCCTGAACCTACCAACAAGGGCCAAGTATGGTGGTTGATTCTGTAATGTGGACAGCGTGCACTGGGCACTGGTCCGAGACCCTTAGTTCATTTCATATAGGACATCTGCTGCCAGAGAAGCTGTATTAGCCATTAGCCATCAGCCTCTCGGTATTAGCCATCAGCCAGTAACAGGTCGTGACCAATTGAGGCCAGATTCACACTGGCAGCCTTGAGCTGAAATGCTCCATATCCTGTGTCAGTGATTCTCAATCTGAGGTCCATGGAGTCCTTGTTCCTGCTCCACATTGAATTGCACAAGCTCTGGGGACTGGACTGCTGGGCAGGGCGTTGGCTCCACAGGAGGATTTCTCTTACAAAGAGATTACATTGGTGAAGAGGTTTAATAGCTTTTCTCCTAAGCCATCCAGTCCCTCATGTTGCCGTATTTCTGAATTTCTAGCAATGCGGCCGAGCTATGGCAGTTCCTATCTGCTGACCCGGCCCTCGGAGGACAGGTGATGGAGAACCTGGTTGTGAAGCTGCAGAGTCACCACAGCTCTGAGCACCAAGCCTCTCACACCTCTGCTGCCGTAAGTCCCTGTTCAAACATCCATAGCCCCATACAGTAAAATCTATCCTATGTCTCTGTCACACGGCACACTCACCGCCAACGCGCCTCCTCATGCCAGGACATGATGTTGCAGGGCTTATTCCACACTGGTGTCCCCTTGTCCAGCCTCCTGGTTCTGCAACACTCCGCAGGTT
>NW_027061152.1:0-1000 GCF_011386835.1 Chrysemys picta bellii | reverse complement strand
AACCATAATCTTGTCTTAGACACCCCATTTGACCCCCTTTATACAAGATTTGCGTGCCACTACAGGACCTCGGTTGCAACAATGATCTATATGGTCCCAGATTATATCAATAACGTCACACCCCCAACGCAAAATTGATGCAGGAAGGGATGACACAAACATCACTGACTGCATCCCAAGAGCTCCCCATCCTTGGGTTTGTCTCACTGCAGCTAGTATTGGGGTTAGAAGCCATATCAGAGAATAACAGAAATGGTTTATCAAAATTGTGTTCAACAACATGATTGAACCTCTTTACGAACTCAAGGTAAAACTTAGTTAGAACAATAGTGGATTGGATCTGCTCTTGCAGCATGGTTCCTGTATGTCTCATGTGATCTTGCCAAGAGCTAAAGAAAACAGCTACTTTATCCATACAAGCTCTGGCAAATGTTTGGAACCCAATTAATATTACATTAATGTAGATATTAATGATGTTCATAGTACAGGAATCTTGGCATTTAGCCATGAAAGCAATATGGTAGTGTGCCTCAGTTTCCCTTTTCATACAGCACATTACGTCTGGAATGTCTTTTCTCCTGTGAAAAGTTCCAATACTGTTTACAGGCATCAACTGTGAAACATCAGTATAACAAGGCCTTAACATAAAATGTGTTCTCATGTATTCCTTTTAACATGTTCAAGGGATTTTCCAACAGACTAGGAACATTGTACATTCTTACAGTTCTTGGTAATAGCAACACATTAGTTACAAAATCACCATTAGCATTAACAACAAATTCATTGCAAGTGTCCATCTACAATCATGGTTGTCATGCCACACCTTTGGCTCAATACCATTGGAGTTTGGGCATTTTAGGGTTAACCTGTTGCTTCCCTTTGCAAAATTCAGTTTTCTCTTTCCTCCTTGTCCTGCAGGATCAAACCCTGATTTCTCTTGCTTAACAGAATTCACTGGCTGATGGGGTGGGCTCTCTGTGCTAACAGCTATTAGCAAGTC
>NW_027061151.1:0-1000 GCF_011386835.1 Chrysemys picta bellii | reverse complement strand
CTTCCCCTCCCAGCTAGACAAGTAATTTGCATTATCACAGACAGGAGCCAGTCCACCAGTTTTCATATCCTTAACTGCTATTATTTTCAAGGCTGGACTCTGTCTTAAAGAGATACCACACAAATCCAAAGAGTCTGAGGGGGAGAGTTTGCTTGCTCTCCCCTGCATCCTCAAGCATTTAGCCATAAAACTGTTCTGCTTTGAAACACCAGTAACCAAATCTGTCCTGAGACCCTGAAGCACAGACTGCTCACTTAAAGAATTAGAATGGAGACATTCCTGTTCCAACACCATCGTCTTCCCAACAAGCTGGCCACACACAGCCACTCGGTTATAGGGTTGCTTAACTTTCTTAACAGCTTTTACTCCATCTGAGACCTTCTCAAAGCTACCCACACTGGATCTTTCGAAAGGAAAGTCAGTGGATCCATTCACAACAGAAAATTTCTGGCTGTTAGGAACTGAAACTTCCTTGATTAAATCAGGTTTCAGAGTAACAGCCGTGTTAGTCTGTATCCGCAAAAAGAAGAACAGGAGTACTTGTGGCACCTTAGAGACTAACAAATTTATTAGAGCATAAGCTTTCGTGGACTACAGCCCACTTCTTCGGATGCATATAGAATGGAACATATATTGAGGAGATATATATACACACATACAGAGAGCATAAACAGGTGGGAGTTGTCTTACCAACTCTGAGAGGCCAATTAATTAAGAGAAAAAAAACTTTTGAAGTGATAATCAAGCTAGCCGAGTACAGACAGTTTGATAATAAGTGTGAGAGTACTTACAAGGGGAGATAGTCAAAGGTTTGAATAAGGACTGGGAATGGCTGAGCCATTACAGACATTGACTATCTCCCCTTGTAAGTACTCTCACACTTATTATCAAACTGTCTGTACTCGGCTAGCTTGATTATCACTTCAAAAGTTTTTTTTCTCTTAATTAATTGGCCTCTCAGAGTTGGTAAGACAACTCCCACCTGTTTATGCTCTCTGTA
>NW_027061150.1:0-1000 GCF_011386835.1 Chrysemys picta bellii | reverse complement strand
CAATTGGGACAAATTACAACACGGTTTTACAAATAGGTAGATCGTGCCAAATCAACCTGATCTCCTTCTTTGAGAAAGTAACAGATTTTTTAGATAAAGGAAATGCAGTGGATCTAATATACCTCGATTTCAGTAAAGCGTTTGATACGGTACCGCATGAGGAATTATTGGTTAAATTGGAAAAGATGGGGATCGATATGAAAATCCAGAGGTGGATAAGGAACTGGTTAAAGGGGAGACTGCAGCGGGTTGTACTAAAAGGTGAACTGTCAGGTTGGAGGGAGGTTACCAGTGGAGTTCCTCAAGGTTCGGTTTTGGGTCCAATTTTATTTAATCTATTCATTACTGACCTCGGAACCAAATGTAGGAGTGGGCTGATAAAGTTTGCGGATGACACAAAGTTGGGAGGTATTGCCAATTCGGAGAAGGATCGGAATATCCTGCACAGAGATTTGGATGACCTTGTAAACTGGAGTAATAGTAATAAGATGAAATTTAATAGTGAGAAGTGTAAGGTTATGCATTTAGGGATAACTAACAAGAATTTTAGTTATAAGCTGGGGACGCATCAGTTGGATGTAACGGAAGAGGAGAAGGACCTCGGAGTCCTGGTTGATCGCGGGATGATTATGAGTCGGCAATGTGACGTGGCCATGAAAAAAGCTAATGCTGTCTTGGGATGCATTAGGCGAGGTATTTCTAGTAGGGATAAGGAGGTGCTGGTTTCGTTATACAAGGCACTGGTGAGACCTCATTTGGAGTACTGTGTGCAGTTCTGGTCTCCCATGTTTAAAAAGGATGAAATCAAACTGGAACGGGTACAAAGAAGGGCCACTAGGATGATCCGAGGAATGGAAAATCTGTCGTATGAAAGGAGACTCGAGGAGCTCGGTTTGTTTACCTTAACCAAAAGAAGGCTGAGGGAGGATATGATTGCTCTCTTTAAATATATCAGAGGGATAAATACCAGGGAGGGAGAGGAATTATTTCAGCTCAGTAC
>NW_027061149.1:0-1000 GCF_011386835.1 Chrysemys picta bellii | reverse complement strand
GAGCTTCGTGGGTCGTACCCACAGGCAAGGGCAGCGCGTGGCAGAGTTGCCTGCCCCACCCCACCCCCAGGTGCCAATGCCAAACATGCCGGCTGCTGCCGGGAGCGGCACAGGGCCAGGGCAGGCAGGGAGCCTGCCTTAGGCCCGCTGCGCACTGCTTCCACACTAGAGCCACCCGAGGTAAGTGGCACCGGGCCAGAACCCACATCCCAAACCCCTCCTGCACGCTGCACCCCAACCCCCCGCCTTGAGCCCCCTCCTGAACCCCAATCCCCTCCTCTGAGCCTCCTCCCGCACCCCCTCCTGCACCCAAACCCCCTGCTCTGAGTCCCCGCCTGCACCCTTCCTACACTCCAACCCCTTTCCCTGAGCCCCTTCCTGCAAACCGCACCCGCACTCCCTCCCGTACCCCTACCCCATGCTCCAGCCCTATAGTCATGGCCGTGCATACAATTTCCCCACCTAGCTGTGGCCCTCGGGCCAAAAAGTTTGCCTACCCCTGCTTGAGGCTCATGGAACCCTGGAAGTGAAGATGCTCAGAACAAGGGCCAAAACCCCTCTTCCCTATAATTGGTTCAGCTGCTTGTCAGTCAAAGAGGAAATGGAAACATCTGCTGGGAATTGCTGTTCCGTGGGTTCAGATGGCCCCCTTGCTGACGTCAGCTGGCGTACAGTTAAGTACCTGCTTAAGGGTTTGCAGGATTGAAGCCTCTATAAAGGACCATATTTTTATAACTGTTTTTTTTTAATTGTTTTGTCACATGCTGCTCTCTAATAGTTAGATTGTCTTACACGCGACGCATAAGGCTATGCACTTCCAAAGTGTTTTAATAAAATTCTCATAACTCTGGCTATTCTTGATGTCCCTACAAATATGCAATCCTTTTTTGAATCTTCCTCTGCTCTTGCCCGCACTGATTGGGTGGAGGTAATCCTCAGCGAGAGGAGGAGGGTATAAATAAGACAATGGCTTCCCCAGATCCTGTCCTCTCTATCTCAA
>NW_027061148.1:0-1000 GCF_011386835.1 Chrysemys picta bellii | reverse complement strand
GTGAAAATCTGCATCTCTATTGCCATCAATGGCGCTATGCCCATGAGACTCTGGCCCCAGCTGTGGCTGTATGGCTGGGGGTGAGTTACCAATACCCCCTGCAGGGCAGACATCTCTGGCACAGTGAGCGCTCGCCCCGCTGGGTGAGAATGACTGTCACAGCGTCTCCTCCCCACGTCGTCTCTTGCAGGTGTCCAGCAGGCTCCGGGTGCTCTCCATCACCCTCTTTAAACACCTGCTGGAGCTTGTAAGGGGGCTCGACAGGAGGCGGATGAAGGCGCATGTGCTCCAGAGCCTGGTCCCGCTGCTCCTCCTCGTGCATGATGAGCGTCCCAACGTGTCCCAGGTGAGGCCACGAGCTGGAGCCTGCAGCGGATACCGTTACAGAGTGACCAGTAATTTGTTTTGAGGGGGCAGCATGTGACACCCCCTCTTTAAAGGGTCTCGCTGACAGAGGGCAGGTGCTCAGTGCTGTGACAGTCAGGCGCTCAAAATCACTTGAACGTTGAGTGCAGTAGCGCCATGACCATGGCGCCCCACCCAACTGCTGAGTCTTCCCTGCATCCTCTGAGCCCAACACTCCCCCCTGCAGCCAGGCTGAGAGATTGGGTGGGGGGAGGGGTCGCCTCACCACTCCTACAGCCACTGGCCTCCGCACATTCCCTGGCTGTGCTGGTGGGAAGAGCACAACCCTGGCCATGGCCCCTACCAGGAGCAGGGCTACCCAGTCTCCAGATGGTGCGCAGGACGCAGTGTGCCCTTGGCCAAGCGGCCCGTACAGCCCGTACGAGACATGAGATGCCCAAGCCGCCCCCACCCCCCGCCCCAGGTGTCTCTGCACATGCTAGTGCTCATGGCCACCATCACTTGGGAGCCAAATGCCACCAGCACTAATGAATTCACCCTCCTACCCACCGTGAGGTGGGGAACTGAGGCACAGCATGAGGCCTAGCGCCTCAAAAGTATTGATCACCCATAGGCATTAGGCACCTAAATCCCT
>NW_027061147.1:0-1000 GCF_011386835.1 Chrysemys picta bellii | reverse complement strand
ATTGTAAAGAGGGCAGGTTAACATTAGGAGCACTAATGGCTGTCCCCACTGCTGCCGTTGAGGCACACAGGAGTATCCGATACTGGAAAGCCTTGAGAAAATCATAACAGAGTGTCAGAGCTAAAGGGGAAGCTCACGCAGCTGGAGGGTGCAGAGAGATTGCCAGCTGTGCCCATTTTCCCACATTCTCCATAGTAAAGGTGACCTGTCAAGGGGGAAAAACATTGGGCTTGGCCTTTTTTTGCTCCCTTCTGATCGATAAAGCAGGCCTGGAAAGGACGGGTGGATTTGTTTTCAGTGGTATTTTACCCGTTTGCTTTAATTCATGTCTTGGCTACGCTGGAAGACTCGAGGACTAGTAAGATTGTGACACTGCAGGGACCAAGGAAGTGACACCTGGTTAACTGAGAAGGGAAGGGAATTTTACAGGGACTATTTAAAACTGCTGTTGGGGCAGGGACTGTCTTTTTGTTCTGTGTTTGCACAGCACCTAGCACCATGGGGTCCTGGGCCAGAATGGGGGCTGCTAGGTGCTACCACAATACAACTGAATAATTACAATGTGTTCATTGTCTGGTTTTGTTAAGACTGGGGAGAAAAGCTCTCTGTGTTAAGAATTCCACCATCCTGTCCCTTCAATTAAGGGCTGATAGCGCCCCTGCTCCACATTCCTGAGTCATCCAAAGAGTTCTCCAAGAGAAAAGGGAAGACAAGGCTTGATAGCTTTGATAGCCAAGGTACCAAGGAAGAAGGGAAGAAAAAGGTTAAAAACCCCCTTCAGACTTTCTGTTCATATCCCCAAACTCAATAAGGGCCCGGCCCCTCCCTCAGGGCAGACCCCTGCTGGGACAGATAGAAAGGAGAGCGGCACCATGCAGTCCACACGCCTTACCCGCTGAGCACGCCCAGCACCAGGTTGAGAACGAAGAAAGAGCCCTGCAGAATGAGGCTGACGAAATAGATCCAGGGCCACTCGTTCCCGATGGCGTCGTTCACCTGA
>NW_027061146.1:0-1000 GCF_011386835.1 Chrysemys picta bellii | reverse complement strand
GCCCAGGCTCCAGCCCTTGTGTGAATGTCTACACTCTTCGTTTTAGCCCCGTAGCCCTGCGAGCCAAGGCAATGGATCCAGGCTCTGAGACTTGTGCTGTGGGGTTTGCCTTGCAGCACAGACACCCGACAGGTGCCAGGGAGAAAGGCCTCATTATTAGGCTATTGTTTCTCTGTGGAAATATTTGATTAAACAAAAATTTCCTTTCTGGTCAAAATCCCATCCTCCCTTTACAAAAATCTGACATCAGAAA
This sequence comes from Chrysemys picta bellii, assembly GCF_011386835.1. Taxonomy (NCBI): domain Eukaryota; kingdom Metazoa; phylum Chordata; order Testudines; family Emydidae; genus Chrysemys; species Chrysemys picta. The sequence continues at coordinate 747 of NW_027061146.1, read as the reverse complement.
AGAGACTCAATGTTTGACAACAGCTTTCAGCACAAGTTCGCGGTTTCAGAAAAGGGAAACTCTTTCCCAAGACCCCCAATTTTTTTGCCTTAAACCATCAAAACTGATTTTCAAAAACCACAAAAAATCCAGTTTCTCGGAGGGGGGGGGGGAGGAGAGGAGAAACTGATTTTTTCTTCCCCCTGGGAAATTTCAAAAGAAAAACTAAAAGGGTTTGAGATTTCCTACAAAAGCAAACAGCATCTTCAACCCTCTCCCACGGCTACACCTGGAGTTGGCTCTGAATACCGGGCTGCCCCCTGGGCTTGGCTTCGGTCTAGGCTACAGGAACGCCACTGTGGAACTGGGCTGGGTCGAGGCAGTTTCTCACAGGAGGTTGTGTTGCCGTATACGCAGGGAATGGAGAAAGCCCATGTTCTAAGCATGTTTGGAGCCTGGCGGCGACCCAGGCTGGAGCCTGGTGCTGACATGGGTTTTTCTGTGCACACAGACAGGATTGAGCGTGGCTAGACCACGCCTTGCCCGCAGCACTGGATACATCATGGGTACATTTGTCCCATGGTACGGACAGGGCTTCCACTGACTCCAGCATGTGCAGAACTCCCATCAGGGCTGTTGGGCCTAGCAGCTGGTGGTGGACATCATGCTCTCCGCAGCCGTCCCTTCCACAAATAAACCATCCAGCACCGATGGAGACCCTGACGGACCAACATATAAGGGGCTTCCTAAATCCTGGCCCCGACCTTG
>NW_027061145.1:0-1000 GCF_011386835.1 Chrysemys picta bellii | reverse complement strand
GTGTCTGTGAACAAGTGTGTGTAGAAAGATTGTAGATCAATCTCTGATAATTTTCATATGACTTTACATTGTGCCTCTTCATATAACCTTGTGGTGGGTCTACCCACGTGTGACCTCTGTTTTCATGGAACTTTGTATCAAAGCCTCATTTAGAAACTTTGCATTGCCCTTGGTATAATATTATAGCCCCTAAGGATAGAATAAGATAGAAGAAAAATTTCTTTTTGCTAGCAGTAGAACAAGAGCTCTCCCCCCTCACCTCTTAATCAATTGCCCTGTTGAATGAATGAGGTGTGAATGAGCAAGGCATGGAAGGCAGCACCTCCAGACAGCCTCAACTGTTGGAGAGGGGCTGGGAGCCAGACCCAAGGACAATAAAACGTGTCAAGTGGGCTCATTAAAGACAAGCAGACATACCGACGGCCTCGGGGGTTAGAAGCAAGCACCTTCTTTTGGAAACACCCTCTTTGCAGCATTGGGACAACACTAAAAAAAAAGCAGCACAAAGGACCAATGGACACAAACACAGAGTTTAAATCTGGTATAAATTTGCATAAGAGGAAAGCTGCTATAAAAGTGAGGTGTCTTGCAAAGGACCCCGGGTCTCGTCTTGTCAACATGGGAGCATCGATCCGGATCGGCAGCAGCCCGGCTCCACCCCCTCCCCCATTTAACTCACCTGGCCAGTGAAGTTAAGGGGAGCAACTAATTGGTAACAACAAGACGGAGTGTGTGTGTGTGTGTGTGTGTGAGTGTAAATGTAATATATTATATGCATATAATACAGTGTTAATGAATACATGTATTACTAATAAATGTGGCGTTTTGTCTTATTCCCCCTGAAAAGATCCTGTGCAGTACTTTAAGTACAACAAGATCTTGAGTGGAAACTCCACCGAGACAGTCCTTTGATACGGGACCTTTGATCCTGGGCCTGTACCCACTGAGTCCCACTCCCCGTCCCCCCGCCACGCTTTTTGGGAGGGGACAGGGAAAGCAG
>NW_027061144.1:0-1000 GCF_011386835.1 Chrysemys picta bellii | reverse complement strand
GCCCAGCCTCCCAGTGCAAGCCCCCTGGCCTGTACTGCCTGACCCCAGGCCCTGGGGAGAGGTGCCCCCACTTGGTTATCTTGAAGATCCTCAGCAGGCGAATGCACTGCAGGACGGAGATGCCCAGGGGTGACATGACGTTGATCTCCACCAGGATAATCTCCAGGATGCCGACGCACACCACAAAGCAGTCGAAGCCGTTGAAGAGGGACATGAAGTACTGGCGCAGGCCCAGCGCATACATCTTCAGCAGCATCTCGGCTGCAAAGAGAGCCAGCAGCACCCGGTTGGCACTGTCTGCAAGCAGCGAACCCAGCCGGTCAGCGCTCTGGACTGAGGCGGCAGATCCCCCGATGGCCACTAGCAGCTGCTCATGAGACCACATCCTCCTCCGCCTTCTCACTACGCCCCCTGCTGCCTCCCTCTCCCCCAGCCTACGATCCTGGGGCAGCGCAGCAGGGAGGAAGAGGAGCCTGACTCACACTCACCTGCCCAGCTCCTAGCCCTGAGCAGCGGCAGCAGAACGCTCCCTTCCCCACCCCAGCAAGAGGCGGGTCTGTGCGCAGGAGGGGAAACACAAGACCGGGAGGAAACTACATGTGCACACAGGCATGGGGGTGTGCGTGCACTTTTGCGTGTGTGTGTGCTGTGCAGGCGCATGCACGTGTAGGGTGACCAGACAGCACATATGAAAAATCGGGACAGAGTGTGGGGGGTAATAGGTGCCCATGTAAGAAAAAGCCCCAAATATCGGGACTGTCCCTATAAAATCGAGACATCTGGTCACCCTATGCACGTGTGTGCGTTGGTGTGTGTGTGTCTATGTGGGTGTTCACTTGTGGGCAGGCGTGTGCACATGCACGCCCATGGATGCACTGAACCGGCAGCGGCTCCCCAGCCCCGGGCCGCCCTGCTCACCTTGCACACGAGTCAGCCACTCGGGCTGCCAGTGATGCTCGGAGGCGATTGACAGGGTATTCAGAGAGATGAGCAGGATCAC
>NW_027061143.1:0-1000 GCF_011386835.1 Chrysemys picta bellii | reverse complement strand
GGGGCGCACAAGCAGAAATGGGGGGCAGGGTGATGAGGGGAATGCCTTGCTCAGTTGGAGGGGGACACTCCATCATCTCATCTCCGCTTGGCCAAATGTCTCCCGTGTGGTCCTGGGACCAGGTGTTAGACAGGAGATGATAAGAATAGTGCCTAGCTCTTCTGTGGAGTTTTTCATCAGTAGATCTCAAAGTGCTTTGCAAAAGAGGCCATGTTCCTTGTCCCCATCTCACAGGTGGGGAAACTGAGGCACTGGCCAGGGACATGACTTGCCCCAGGTCTCCCAGCAGGCCAGTGGCAGAGCTGGGAGTAGAAGCCACGTCTCCTGATTCCCATTCAAGTGTGCTCTCCATTAGGAAACACATCCTAGTACTCAGTTCCTGGCTTTGCCACAGATGTCTTGTGCAACCATGGGCCTGGCACTTAGCCCCTCCGTGTCTCCGTTCCCCATGCATGAAACAGGAATAAGGATGCTGCCCTGCCGCACAGGGGGCGTGAGGAGGAATCCGTTGCTCTGATGTTATGGTGATGAGGGCAGATAAGTACCTACCTAGATAGATCTGGAGAGCCAGGTGAACCCCATGCCCAGCTTCCCCCCATTTTCATTATTGCCATCAAATATCCCAACCTAGGGAAGTGAGGTTCATGAATCCTGTGGCATTCTCAGCTCCCAGCTCTGTTGTGTCTCTGGGACCCCTCTGGCAGAGCGGGCTCCTGCTCCTGCTCCGGGTAGCTGTGAGGAGCCTCGCTGGGTCCCAAAGGACAGGCTGAGCTGCTGGTTTGTCTCCTGGCAGGAGGGCTCAGACCCTGCACTCTCCACGCCCTCCTTCCAGCAGGGCCGCAGGTAACTACTCAGAGTGTGGTTTGCCCCACCACTCACAGGACAGCCTGATCAGCTGGGGGCTGATAGCGGTGAGTCAGTGTCAGATTAGAGCCCCAGAGTTCTGTGTCCCAGACCCCCACCTCCCCTGCTCTGATCCACTAGACCCCCCTCCCCTCCC
>NW_027061142.1:0-1000 GCF_011386835.1 Chrysemys picta bellii | reverse complement strand
AGAGCTAGGGAGAGAACCCAGGAGTCCTAGCTCCCCGCCCCCTGCTTTGACCCACTAGACCCCACTCCCCTCCCAGAGCTGGGAACAGAACCCAGGAGTCCTGACTCCCAGCCTCCCTGCTCTAACCACTAGACCCCATCCCCCTCCTGTGGCTGGGATAGAACCCAGGAGTCCTGACACCTAAGCCCTAGCTCTAACCACTAGACCCCACTCCCCTCCCAGAGTTGTAAACAGACACTAGGTATCCTGACCCTGGCCACACAGAGGCCGGAGAACTCACCAGTTCCCCTTCCTCAGCCTCTGGCAGCTCATAGTTGTAGTCATGCCTGAGGCCTCAGAAGGGGTAAGGACAGCCCAGCCTCCCAGTGCAAGCCCCCCTGCCTGTACTGCCTGACCCCAGGCCCTGGGGAGAGGTGCCCCCACTTGGTTATCTTGAAGATCCTCAGCAGGCGAATGCACTGCAGGACGGAGATGCCCAGGGGTGACATGACGTTGATCTCCACCAGGATAATCTCCAGGATGCCGACGCACACCACAAAGCAGTCGAAGCCGTTGAAGAGGGACATGAAGTACTGGCGCAGGCCCAGCGCATACATCTTCAGCAGCATCTCGGCTGCAAAGAGAGCCAGCAGCACCCGGTTGGCACTGTCTGCAAGCAGCGAACCCAGCCGGTCAGCACTCTGGACTGAGGCGGCAGATCCCCCGATGGCCACTAGCAGCTGCTCATGAGACCACATCCTCCTCCGCCTTCTCACTACGCCCCCTGCTGCCTCCCTCTCCCCCAGCCTACGATCCTGGGGCAGCGCAGCAGGGAGGAAGAGGAGCCTGACTCACACTCACCTGCCCAGCTCCTAGCCCTGAGCAGCGGCAGCAGAACGCTCCCTTCCCCACCCCAGCAAGAGGCGGGTCTGTGCGCAGGAGGGGAAACACAAGACCGGGAGGAAACTACATGTGCACACAGGCACGGGGGTGTGCGTGCACTTTTGCGTGTGTGTGTGGT
>NW_027061141.1:0-1000 GCF_011386835.1 Chrysemys picta bellii | reverse complement strand
GTGCAGGCGCATGCACGTGTGTGCGTTGGTGTGTGTGTGTCTATGTGGGTGTTCACTTGTGGGCAGGCGTGTGCGCATGCACGCCCGTGGATGCACTGAACCGGCAGCGGCTCCCCAGCCCCGGGCCGCCCTGCTCACCTTGCACACGAGTCAGCCACTCGGGCTGCCAGTGATGCTCGGAGGCGATTGACAGGGTATTCAGAGAGATGAGCAGGATCACCAGCCAATAGAAAAACTTGGACTTCACCACCTCGCGGCACTTCCTGCGGAACAGGCGGTTCCATCGCCTCCACTGCCGGCTAGAGAGATGGGCCAAGAGGGGTGACTTCAGGGCTCCCTGCCCCCCCAGCACCCAGCCCCAGAGGGCAGAGTCATTGCAAACCGCCCTGCCCACCAGCTCCCAGGGACCCACGCAAACGCATAGGAGAGGGGTTCTGCAGGCAGGGATACCGCTTTGCCCCTCTCTACCACCTTTCCTCCATCCCAAACTATTACCAGCACAGAGTCAAAGTCCCCACTCAATCACCACGACGCCAAATGGGGATGCACCAGGGTAACAAAGGAGATGCTGGTGTGTTAATGAACAATTTGTTTTAAAGCCCTGGGGAAGTGTGCTTCATTTATCCCCATTTTACAGATGGTGAAACTAAGGCACTTGCCCAAGGAATAGGAACAGATGGTGAAGCTAAGGCACTTGCCCAGGTGTCCGGGCTGCTCGCCCAGCGCAGGGTCCATGAGATGCCTTCCCTTCCGCATGGCGGCCGGTCCTGTGCATGCTCTGGAGAGGTCACTGCCCCTTAAAGAGTGCGCTGGCCTCACCTGTTCATCAGTTGGAATGACCTTGGATTTCCTGACACCACTCACACAGTTCCCGGAGCCCTGGGGTGTGCTGGGCAGGAGGAGGGATAGTGGAGAGGAGCTTGACGCATGGTCCCCTAAAAGAAGAGGCAGGATACCACCTGAACTAGCCTTTTTCCAGAGCCGGACATAGCAAAATCCA
>NW_027061140.1:0-1000 GCF_011386835.1 Chrysemys picta bellii | reverse complement strand
GCAAAGTTTCTAAATGAGGCTTTGATACAAAGTTCCATGAAAACAGAGGTCACACGTGGGTAGACCCACCACAAGGTTATATGAAGAGGCACAATGTAAAGTCATATGAAAATTATCAGAGATTGATCTACAGTGCGCTTACCTCCCCTCCGAGGCCAGGCTGAACTCCCAGATCTCCTCGTCTGTGCTGGCGTAGCCGTTCTCTGCACAAGGAACGGCCGACAAGGGTGCGTCAACGCGACAGAGGGTGGGAGGGCACCGCACTGGGCTGGTCCGATCAGAGCCAGCCAGCAGGTGGTTGCCAATCAGCGTGTGGCCCTTTACGTCCTTGGGACCCCCCCAGACCACTGCTATCATTAACTCTTTGCCACCAAAGCGCCATCAGTGCATCCTCACGGCTGGACAGGCTGTGGCCATGTGGGCTGATACGTCTGGAAGAAGCGGGCCTATCACTCCTGCCCACAGGGTCAGAGCAATGCCAAGAGCCCTGGGGTGGGCTCCATCTGTCCCAATGGGCAGACGTGCCATCTGTAGGGGCAGGGAAACACCCCAAGCCTTCCCAGCTGCTGCCAGCCCCAGGCCCCACATCAGCGCTGCCGGCTGCTTTGCCAGCCAATGCCCAGTACTCACGGGGGTCCCCAGGAGGGAAAAGCCCAGCACCCACCTTGCTGCACGTTGTGGATGAGCGCCTGCAGCTCGGGGTGGGACTCCGCTTTCTCCCGCAGGGCATCCAGGATCACATGGTTCTGGGAGGAGCCGGTCACATCCGTTTGTCTCAGGCGCCCTTCCAGCAGGCGAATCTGGGCTTCTTTCTGAGCCACCTGCAGCCCCTGTTTGGCGGGAGCAGGAGGTTACCTTCCGTCCAGCACACAGGACGGGCCAGTGGGTGGGACGGGGAATCAGCTCCTGGCTTCAGTCCCTGTCCCTGGGCACAGATGCAGGTTCCACACCAGCCTCACTCAGCTGCTGCTTGTACCCCTGTGACAATGCGGTTCTGGCG
>NW_027061139.1:0-1000 GCF_011386835.1 Chrysemys picta bellii | reverse complement strand
GAACCCAACTGAGAGTGCCAACTCAGGACAAATTGCTCAAATAGGGCAGTTACAGCCCAAGGCTGGGGTTTTTTCCACCTCTAAGGCAAACAAAACCAGCCAGACTAGGAGGACTTCGGTCTCACCCCACTGGCTAACCGCAAGTCTCACAAGCGGTCTCCTTAGACACTCCAGTTTCCCAGTATTACCACCAGTGCCACTCGTTATGGGGACAAATGGTTATGAAAACCAATACCCCAGTAAAAGAAAAAAGGTTCTCCTGATCCCAAAGAACCAAGCCCCAGACCCAGGTCAATATACAAATCAGATCTTACTCACAAATCACGCTGTTGCCAATCCTTTAGAATCTAAAATCTAAAGGTTTATTCATAAAAGGAAAAAGATAGAGATGAGAGTTAGAATTGGTTAAATGGAATCAATTACATACAGTAATGGCAAAGTTCTTGGTTCAGGCTTGCAGCAGCAATAGAATAAACTGCAGGTTCAAATCAAGTCTCTGGAATACATCCCCCGCTGGGATGGGTCCTCAGTCCTTTGTTCAAAGCTTCAGCTTGTAGCAAAGTTCCTCCAGAGGTAAGAAGCAGGATTGAAGACCAGATGGAGATGAGGCATCCGCCTTATATAGTCTTTTCCAGGTGTAAGAACACCTTTGTTCTTACTGTGGAAAATTACAGCAAAATGGAGTCTGGAGTCACATGGGCCAGTCCCTGCATACTTTGCTGAGTTACAAGGTGTATCTGCCTTCTCTCAATGGGTCCATTGTATAGCTGATGGTCCTTAATGGGCCATCAAGCAGGCTAGGCAGAGCTAACACCATTTTGTCTGGGATGTCACCCAGCAGCATAGCAGAAGTTTGAAATACAGACAGTATAGAGCCAATATTCATAACTTCAACTACAAAATTGATACACACATATAGACAGCATAATTATAACCAGTAAACCATAACCTTGTCTTAGACACCCCATTTGACCCCCTTTATACAAGATCTGGGTGCCAC
>NW_027061138.1:0-1000 GCF_011386835.1 Chrysemys picta bellii | reverse complement strand
AGGTCTGTCTCCCAAGATCTGTGAGAGTAAAGGATCATCTTTCAGGATAGGTTGTAGATCTCTGATGATGCGCTGGAGAGGTTTTAGTTGGGGGCTGAAGGTGACAGCTAGTGGTGTTCTGTTATTTTCTTTGTTGGGCCTGTCTTGTAGGAGGTGACTTCTGGGTAAAACCACTAACCCAGGAACCTATCCTTGTAACAAACCCCGATGCCAACTCTGTCCACATATCTATTCAAGTGACATCATCATAGGACCTAATCACATCAGCCATACCATCAGGGGCTCGTTCACCTGCACATCTACCAATGTGATATATGCCATCATGTGCCAGCAATGCCCCTCTGCCATGTACATTGGCCAAACCGGACAGTCTCTACGCAAAAGAATTAATGGACACAAATCTGACATCAGGAATCAAAATACTCAAAAACCAGTGGGAGAACACTTTAATCTGTCTGGTCATTCAGTGACAGACCTGCGGGTGGCTATATTACAACAGAAAAACTTCAAAAACAGACTCCAACGAGAGACTGCTGTGCTAGAATTGATATGCAAACTAGACACAATCAACTCCGGTTTGAATAAGGACTGGGAATGGCTGAGCCATTACAAACATTGATTCTATCTCCCCTTGTAAGTATGCTCACACTTCTTATCAAACTGTCTGTACTGGGCTATCTTGATTATCACTTCAAAAGTTTTTTTTCTCTTAATTAATTGGCCTCTCAGAGTTGGTAAGACAACTCCCACCTGTTTATGCTCTCTGTATGTGTGTATATATATCTCCTCAATATATGTTCCATTCTATATGCATCCAAAGAAGTGGGCTGTAGTCCACGAAAGCTTATGCTCTAATAAATTTGTTAGTCTCTAAGGTGCCACAAGTACTCCTGTTCTTCTTTTTGTGGATACAGACTAACACGGCTGCTACTCTGAAACCAGTCTTAGCCTAGGTGCCATCCTGCACCTCGCTGCGACCTAGGCTCCTACCACTGGACCT
>NW_027061137.1:0-1000 GCF_011386835.1 Chrysemys picta bellii | reverse complement strand
GATTGTGCCCAGCAGAGGCTGGTGGAGGGGAGGGGAAGGCAGAGGAGGCCATGCAAATGTTGTGGCGTCTGCACTACCCCACAGACACACACCCAGCAATGCACGGGGCATAATAGCCAGGACAGTAAATGATTAGGCCATAACCTCCAAAATCCTCAGTGTTGAAAGTACAATTTATCTAGAAAACAATGGGAGGGAGGGGTTAGAGAGTTGCAGTAACCACCTGGATTTCCAGTCTCTGGCCAGGCACATCCCCCTCTCCACAGTTTTCACTGATATCTTCTCCAAACTGGTCCTCCTGAGATAATCTGAGGTCACATCCTGGCCTGCAGGGACATTGGCAGGATCTTCACTGTTCCCAGCTGCAGCATCACCCTTGTTATCCTGCCTGATAAGGATCCCGCCAGGGCTCAGCTAAATGGCATGTATCATGACAGGCTCTTTGCTGAGGGCCCTTGACAGCACCCGCACCCAAACCCCTCAACCCCAGCCCCACCCCAGAGCCTGCATCCCCAGCCGAAGCCCTCACTCTCTCCCACACCCCAACCCCAATTCTGTGAGCATTCATGGCCCTCCATACAATTTCTATACCCTGATGTGGCCCGTGAGTCAAAAAGTTTGCCCATCCCTGGTCTAAGGCCACCGAATGTTCTCAGTTACATGGCCCATGAAGCTCGCCTCCATCACTCACTGGTTAAAGCTTCAAACAAGCCCCTTTGTGCTTTCTCCCATTCTGCCCCCCAAACTCAGGAGGAGCTCCCTGTAAACATCAGCAAAACGACCTCCTCATCCCAGGGATTGTTTGATTCTTCAATTATTCCCATGTCCAGCAGGCTTGCCAGCTCCTTCTGAACCTGCTGCTGCAATGTACCAGTTCTGTGGGGTGCTTTGCTGGGTGCAGGTTGTGATCCCACAGTGTTAATCTTAGGCAACTTTTGTGAGTCAGGCCTGGCCTGCTAGATAATACCTGGCAGTGACTTTGCAGCACAGTCATAACCTC
>NW_027061136.1:0-1000 GCF_011386835.1 Chrysemys picta bellii | reverse complement strand
TGTCTTTTCAGTTACGGTGACCTCTTCACACACCTCAATGCTCTCGAGTGGTATTCAGGCATCAGATCCGTAAGGGGCTGTCTTACAATCCTCTGCACAGAATAGCATCTTGACAACAGCTTCACTATTGTGATGCACTTTTAACAGCCCGAGATGCATCCCTGCTGCGAGGCCTGTGTACTTTGCAGGTAACAGTGTGACCCCTCCCTACCACCTCGGAAGGCCCCTCCCATCAGTTTTGCAATTTGTACTTTTCCACGAGGAGTAACAACTGCAGCAGATCAACTGCATCAAATGATCACTCACAAGGACAGCAGGACCCCGTTTATCCCCTTGAATTGGGACCAGGGCCAGACTGGTTAACTAAAACTTCAGATAATCGGATGAATGGGAAAGTGGGAGGCTGCAGCGCCATCTAGTGACCATAACAGATACTGCTCATTTCTGGACCTGTGTGTGCTGGCTGTTGGGTTAATATGGAGAACCGGATAATGGAGGGTCGGATAAACAGGGTTCTACTGTATTGTGCTCATCCCATTCTTTCCGAGCTGCTTGGCTTTTAGTGAGGCTTCGCTTCGCTATTCCAATCATGGATTTAGGGAAACCTAATTTAGGCTCCTCCCTGTGAAGGGGAAAGGAAAAGTGAAGTGCTTCAGTAAGAATAAACTTACCAGAATGAAATGGTTCCATTGTTTTCTGTTTCAAAAGGGCATTTGGCTTCAGAATTTTATTTCATTTTTTATGAGATTGTGTCTTTTATGTTTTGTGGCACACAAGCAGAGAAGTTAGAGAAAACATAAAATTCTCTTGCTGGAAGTTCGCAATGTTTTGCTAATTTGTTTCTTAGGAGCCAGAACAATAATGTGTGTGGAATCATCATTAATGTGTATTCTGTGTAGTTATGTTGTTGGCTTCTTTAGGAAATTTGCAAAAGAGGAGCACTGGGAAAGCCTGTCCCCCCCCCGTTCCCCCCCCCCCACATACGCACTACACATTTGCT
>NW_027061135.1:0-1000 GCF_011386835.1 Chrysemys picta bellii | reverse complement strand
GTGGGACCACAGATACTTATACACTTAATCATAATTGTAAAGCGTAGCATCACTACAGGGCAGAGTTTAGGTTGTTTGTTGGGAAATTAATAAACTTGAAGTGTAAGTGTGCTAATAAATGCTTCATATCTGTTTATATATAGATTCTGCTCTGGGTGTTACTGGGATACACACAGCTGGAACTACAAGAATATTGCACAAAAGGAAGAAACTCTTTGCTGTTCCCTGTTATGATGGAGAAAAGACATTAGCTTCCGCAAATGAAGGTATATTTTAGAGAACCGAATGTCAGATCTGAGTTCAAATTTGGGTAATTCCTCTAGTTGATGGCTCTTCTAGGATCTTTTCAGTGTTTCAATAATAAAGTCTGGTTGATCTCATAGGAATTTTTTTTTTTTTTTTTTTTTTTTTTTACTCTTTTGACTTCTTGAAGTCTGAGCTTTCTAGCAAATAAAAAAAGGAGTTTGGTTACTGTCTAGGCGATGCAGCTTGGCCCACAGGATTTTATATTGGTACTTGATTGGCCTTAACTTCTCTCTAGCAGTTCTCTGAAAATGTTTTATTCCCAAAGAATCCTCTCATTTTGAGGTGGCTCTCTATTGAGAAGGTTAACATTGTGCTTCAGTTCACTAGCTGAACTGCAAAAAACATATTTATTTTAATTTAATTGTATATTGAAACAAGATCAAGCAGAATGTCCTTTTCCTGAGATGGACTGAACCACGGGAGAAATCAGTTCTGCATACAATTTGTCAAATTCTGCAGTCAGCTACACCAATCTAAGGGCTTGGCTACACTTGCGAGTTAGAGCGCATTAAAGCAGCCCCGGGCGCCCTAGCTCACTACCCATCCACACTGGCAAGGCACGTAGAGCGCTCTGACTCCAGGGCTAGAGTGCGTCTGGTACTCCACCTCAGTGAGAAGATTAATGCTTGGTGCATGTCGGCTGGAACGCCGGGGCGTCAGTGTGAACGAGGTGTTGCATTACTGCACTCTAATC
>NW_027061134.1:0-1000 GCF_011386835.1 Chrysemys picta bellii | reverse complement strand
GAGGAATTTCCTCATTGCCTGAAAGACTTCATATGAGCACAGTTGGATGAATTATTGATTTTTTTTTTTTTTTGGTTTGGTGGCAGTTCCAAAAAATTTTTGTAAAATAAAATTTGGTTAGCATTAAAGTAAATCTAATTTATTTTTTTTAATTTGGTGACTCAAAAAAGTTAATTTGGGGCCTGTTCCAGAGCAGGATTTCAAACTTGGCGTTCCCACATCCACTGGACTACATGTTATGGGAGGACTGGGGGAGGGAACAGCAGCACCATCTCCTTCTTCTCCTCTGGCCATTTTATGAATGGCTGAAACTACTCATGTCAAATTTGCAATAAGAACGAGGAGTACTTGTGGCACCTTAGCGACTAACAAATTTATTTGGGCATAAGCTTTCATGGGCTAAAACCCACTTCATCAGATGCACGGAGTGGAAAATACAGTAGGAAGATATATATATATATATATATATATATATATATATATATATATATATATATATACAGAGAACATGAAAAGATGGGGGTTGCCATACCAACTCTAACGAGACAAATCAATTAAGGTGGGCTATTATCAGCAGAAGAGAAAAAACTTTTGTAGTGATAATCAGGATGGCCCATTTCAAACAGTTGACAAGAAAGTGTGAGTAACAGTAGGGGGAAAATTAGCATGGGGAAATAGTTTTTAGTTTGTGTAATGACCCATCCACTCTCAGTCTTTATTCAAGCCTAATTTGATGGTGTCCAGTTTGAAAATTAATTAATTTTCCCCCTTGTATCTCCTTTCTGCAGAGAGACAAAAAGCCCTTCAGTACATCGAATCAAAGCTAAATATGCAGAAATACAGACGCAGGAAACTAAAGCTGAGAGATGTCCTGGAAATCACCAAAGAAAGTGTAAAGAACTGGACTCCCCAGACAACAGGAGATTTACCGTGGCATTTCCTGAGGAAGCTCATTGCTCTGAATGGGACAGCGAGGAACACAAGCCTTGAGCACAGGGCA
>NW_027061133.1:0-1000 GCF_011386835.1 Chrysemys picta bellii | reverse complement strand
GAAGCTGGGAATGAGCAACAGGGGATGGATCACTTGATGATTCCCTGTTCTGTTCATTCCCTCTGGGGCACCTGGCATTGGCCACTGTTGGAAGACAGGATACTGGGCTAGGTGGACCTTTGGTCTGACCCAGTATGGCCATTCTTATGTTCTTATGATGCATCTTAACTGAGGTCACCTGTTGCCTCATTCTCATTGAAAATAATGGGAGATGGCAGCCATTTTGGAAGATGGTACTGCTGCATGGAATTCTGTGCAGAATAACATTCTTCAGCCTCTGCTAAAAAACAATCTTTCCGTTTTAATGAACAATAGACCAATAGAAAAAAAAGGATAATTAATCCTAAAAAGCATCCCAACACCCTGATCTACTCAGCAAAGAAGACAACAGAGGGCAACTCAGTGGTTGATGTGCAGGGAAATGTAGGACAGAAAGAGGTAAACTGGCCAGGATCCTCTGGCTGTTTTGTACTTCTCCGGAGTGGGGTAAAGCAGCTGTCATGTACTGGTGACTCTGGCCCTAAAAACAAATACAAAGTCAGGTTAATATTACATATCTTCAAATTATTAGAAATATCACATGGTAACAGTCCATTTGGGTTTCTTGTTTATGTTTCATGAATTAAATCTTTAATTTAAATAAACCCACAGAACTCAAGGAAATTCCTAGGTAAAAAGTATGTTAAGATGATTCTTAAGTTAGTTGACAAAACATTATAGAGAGTGTGTGATTATCCCTCCTATCCCCACTAAGCATGACAAATCCAGGACATTCAGAGTTAAAGGTTAAACTTAAAAGAAATCCAAACATGTTAATTTCTAGAAATGCCGTTGGGCACTTGAATCATCTTAACTCTACTCTGTAGTGACATGATGAGGAAAATAATGAAACAATCTAATGTGTCTTTAAAAATCAGTGTAATCTAGTGTGGGACCACAGATACTTATACACTTAATCATATTTGTAAAGCGTAGCATCACTACAGGGCAGAGTTTAGGT
>NW_027061132.1:0-1000 GCF_011386835.1 Chrysemys picta bellii | reverse complement strand
TCACAATTCCATACGAACTGCCTTTGCTTTTTGGCCAGGGGGGTGTAGGCCTTCTGATGCCTTCTGGTGTAGCCCCTAATCCTGGCTGTCTCAAAGTTGCTTTTGGCTTTCCGGTTAACCATTGTGACATGTCTCTGCCTTAGAGTCTCTTTGGGATAGTCCACTTCCGGGTGCCGGGGACAAAGCATATTGAGCAGTTTCGATGCTGGGTTTCACAATTCCATAAGAACTGCCTTTGCTTTTTGGTTAGGGGGGTGTAGGCCTTCTGATGCCTTCTGGTGTAGCCCTTAATCCTGGCTGTCTCAAAGTTGCTTTTGGCTTTCCTGTTAACCATTGTGACATGTCTCTGCCTTAGAGTCTCTTTGGGATAGTCCATTTCCGGGTGCCGGGGACAAAGCATATTGAGCAGTTTCGATGCTGGGTTTCACAATTCCATAAGAACTGCCTTTGCTTTTTGGCCAGGGGGGTGTAGGCCTTCTGATGCCTTCTGGTGTAGCCCTTAATCCTGGCTGTCTCAAAGTTGCTTTTGGCTTTCCTGTTAACCATTGTGACATGTCTCTGCCTTAGAGTCTCTTTGGGATAGTCCACTTCCGGGTGCCGGGGACAAAGCATATTGAGCAGTTTCGATGCTGGGTTTCACAATTCCATAAGAACTCCCTTTGCTTTTTGGTCAGGGGGGTGTAGGCCTTCTGATGCCTTCTGGTGTAGCCCTTAATCCTGGCTGTCTCAAAGTTGCTTTTGGCTTTCCTGTTAACCATTGTGACATGTCTCTGCCTTAGAGTCTCTTTGGGATAGTCCACTTCCGGGTGCCGGGGACAAAGCATATTGAGCAGTTTCTATGCTGGGTTTCACAATTCCATAAGAACTGCCTTTGGTTTTTGGCCAGGGGGGTGTAGGCCTTCTGATGCGTTCTGATGTAGTCCTTAATCCTGGCTGTCTCAAAGTTGCTTTTGGCTTTCCTGTTAACCATTGTGACATGTCTCTGCATTAGAGTCTCTTT
>NW_027061131.1:0-1000 GCF_011386835.1 Chrysemys picta bellii | reverse complement strand
CCTGTAATACAGGTTTACTGTATATAGATCATAACTTGTAATATGATTGTGGAACAAAAAACACCATGCTTCTCAGATGCTTGTAACTCAAAATTGCTCTTTTGGGGCTGACACCAACGGCTGAACATAAAAATACAGAAACCGCAAAAAAATGTGCCCAGCCACTTACTGGTGTGTATTACCTTTCCAAGGCTACAGTGTTGCCATATCCTGATTCATGCAAACAATTCAAACACTGCCTCTGCTCTGTGTGGTACCCGCTTTCCCTAACCATACAGGAAGGGGGTTGGTAGGTTAAAAAATGACAAAATGCCCCCTGGAGCATGCAGAGCATGCCATCTGAATGTCTCCCACTGCCCATAGCTCTGCACTCTGCACCAGGTGAACTGGTGAGAGTCTGATTCATGTCTGAATGGTGCTGAATCCTTCCAGCCCCATGAACTTTGCTTTCCAGTAAACTGGTTTTTGACTGAGAGATTTTTGTTAACATGGAACCTGTCCATTCCCATGACTCTCCTCCTCTCCATATGTACTCTTATGAGAGATCACTAGGTCCTAGACTCATATCAGACTTCCCATGCTCTCCCTGAAGTACACACATGTACTGTGCCGTTCGGACACCAGTACAATATTTATAAAATGGTCCCCATTGCCTTTGGAAAGTGCACACTGTCACATAGCCAAAAAGAGCCTCCCTCTCTTCTCACTGGGTCGAACAGTTGCCTAAAAACCACAAGGGTCTTGGCTGACTGTTGCAATAACTCCGTAGGATGCACATACCATCCAGCCACCGGATAGGGGCCTCTGCTGGGTTAGTCTGGCCACTACCTGATCTAGCTCAACATTGCAAATATGGAGTTAGTGTCTGTAACCTTTCAACATCGGCCATGTGTAAAAAGAGCAAGTTGCACAACTGTAACTTGTGGCGCAGAGGGTTATAAATCCAGCTGCCCAAGCATAACTGGTTGGGTTTGAAGAGGGAATGCTGGGTTTGTTGTTC
>NW_027061130.1:0-1000 GCF_011386835.1 Chrysemys picta bellii | reverse complement strand
CAGACAAGCTGAGATTAGCTCTGCCTAGCCTGCTTGATGGCCCATTAAGGACCATCAGCTATACAATGGACCCATTGAGAGAAGACAGATACGCCTTGTAACTCAGCAAAGTATGCAGGGACTGGCCCATGTGACTCCAGACTCCATTTTGCTGTAATTTTCCACAGTAAGAACAAAGAGGTGTTCTTACACCTGGAAAAGACTATATAAGGCTGATGCCTCATCTCCATCTTGTCTTCAATCCTGCTTCATACCTCTGGAGGAACTTTGCTACAAACTGAAGCTCTGAACAAAGGACTGAGGACCCATCCCAGCGGGGGATGTATTCCAGAGACTTGATTCGAACCTGCAGTTTATTCCATCGCTGCTGCAAGCCTGAACCAAGAACTTTGCCATTACTGTATGTAATTGATTCCATTTAACCAATTCTAACTCTCATCTCTATCTTTTTCCTTTTATGAATAAACCTTTAGATTTTAGATTCTAAAGGATCGGCAGCAGCGTGTTTTGTGGATAAGATCTGACTTGTATATTGACCAGGATCTGGGGCTTGGTCCTTTGGGATCAGGAGAACCTTTTTCTTTTACTGGGGTATTGGTTTTCATAACCATTTGTCCCCATAACGTGTGGCCCTGGTGGTTATACTGGGAAACTGGAGTGTCTAAAGGAGATTGCTTGTGAGACTTGCGGTTAGCCAGTGGGATGAGACCGAAGTCCTCCTAGTCTGGCTGGTTTGGTTTGCCTTAGAGGTGGAAAACCCCCAGCCTTGGGCTGTAACTGCCCTGTTTTAGCAATTTGTCCTGAGTTGGCACTCTCAGTTGGGTTCCGCCAAAACCGCATTGTCACAGCAACACAAGGGGGTGACCCTTCCTAGCACCCCGCTATTGTCCAAAGTTCGCAGTTTATCACAGGAAGCTCTGAAAGGTGCTTGGCAAAGGGGAGTCATGCCATGGGGCGGGGGGTTGCAGAGGAGCAAGGGGGAGTCATGTCATGGTGTCAG
>NW_027061129.1:0-1000 GCF_011386835.1 Chrysemys picta bellii | reverse complement strand
GTAAACTCACAGGCAAGCCACACAGAGCCCAGCATTGGTGCCCTGTGTGCAAATGCTGTTTCTGTGGTCTCGGAAGAATTTGACCTTAAAACTCACATTAAAGCTAAATATGGGGGAAATAATGCAGAGTTTATTAGCAGTGCAGAAGTGAATGGAGTGAGGTGTATGGCATGGAGGGACACTGCAGCAGATATTACTCTGGTTAAAGCAAGTCTTGTCAGGAAGGAAGATTATTTGCCAGGTGAAGATGTAACTGTTGTAGCCTTATCTAAGTATTTTGTCAGGGTGCCTTTGGCTAAAATCCACCTGAAATGGAAGGGATTGGAGGGCACCATGGTTGTGGGAGTAAAAGACATAATCCCTAAGGATATTATGATTGGAAATGATATTAAAGC
This sequence comes from Chrysemys picta bellii, assembly GCF_011386835.1. Classification (NCBI taxonomy): domain Eukaryota; kingdom Metazoa; phylum Chordata; order Testudines; family Emydidae; genus Chrysemys; species Chrysemys picta. The sequence continues at coordinate 605 of NW_027061129.1, read as the reverse complement.
TATGGTCAGTCAAGTTAATACAAACCAAGCACAAGAGAGGATTGATCCTAAGGTTGTGCCTAGGGAGGGTTTCTCCAAAAGTTTGTCTTTGGAAAGTAGCTGTTTGGCTGTGAATGAAGTTTCTGAATGTCTATCTAATGTCTCAGAAGTAAATCTGGAATTAGATCAAGCGAAGGGAGAGGAGAACAAGGAGATTTTGGATGAGCCTAGGCAGTCTTGTGAGCTGATGGCTTTATCTAGTCAGCAGTTTGGGGAGGCAAGGAGAGTGGAAGATGAGTGTCCCTATACCTTACCTGTTTCCTGTGTGGAGAATAGTGACAGTGAAGGAAATGTGCCTGTGTCTGTCAGGGGTATTGACTTGCCTATGGAGGAAGCTACCCCAGTCTCCAAGCAGTTGTCTGTGAACAGCCCGGTGTGCTGGGACAAGGGAAATGAAATCCCAAGCTGTATGTCTAGTAAAGGGAAATGCGTCACCAACTCTTTTTTGTCTGTGGAGCAGACAGAAGGTGCCTTTCGGCCTGTGATGGTTGAGAGTAATTTAGTTGTCTCAGAGTTGGTTCTGGATTCAACTAAAGCCCAGGAAGGGAATGGTCCTAAGTTTGCAT
>NW_027061128.1:0-1000 GCF_011386835.1 Chrysemys picta bellii | reverse complement strand
GATGGAGACGAGGCATCAGCCTTTTATAGTCTCTTGCCCTGTGGTCTTTGCTTTCTTTGTCCCAAGGACACTCTATCCAGCACGTGGCATAGAAAAACCTTAGAGTTCTGTCCATAGGCAGGTCCCTGCATACCTTGCTGAGTCACAGGTGTATCTGCCTTCTCTCAATGGGTCGATTGTATAGCTCATGGTCCTTAGTGGGCCATCAAGCAGGCTAGGCAGAACTAACACCAACTTGTCTGGGGTGTTCCCCGGAAGCATAGCACAAGTTTGAAATACAGACAGTATAGAGCCAATATTCATAACGTCAACTACAAAACTGATACACATATACAGATAGCATAATTATAATCAGCCAATCATAACCTCTCCATAGACCCCTTCCACGGCAACCTTTATACAATATTGGCTGCAAATATATAACAGTGGTTGCAACGGTGATCTATTCAGTTACAGATTATGTCAATAACGTCACAGGAGGTGACACGGCATCAGTGAGACTTATATTGGAATACTGCATCCAGTTTTGGTGTCCTCCTTTGAAAAAGATGTTGTGAAATTGGAGCTGGGGCAGCAAAGAGCCACCAAAGGTTCTGAGGGCTGGAGAAAAATGCCTTCTAGTGAGCGATTGAAAGAGCTCAACCTCTTTAGCATATCAAAAGAAGATTGAAAGGTGACTTCATGGAAGTGTTGAAGTGCCTTAATGGAGAGAAAAGATTGGGTCTTAAAGGGCTCTTTAATCGAGCAGAGAAAGGCAGAACAAGACCCAGTGGCTGGAAGGTGAAAAGAGACAAATTCATATGTCAAATAAGGCACAAATAGTTAACAGCGAGACTGATTCACCACAGGAACAAGCTACCAAGGAAAGTGGTGGGTTCTCCATCTCTTGCTGTCATTTAATGAAGACTAGATGGCTTTCTGGAATGTGTTTGCCCCAAAAGTAGCTATTGTGTCATACGGGAGGCCTGTGACATGCAGGGGGTCAGATTAGATGCTCTAA
>NW_027061127.1:0-1000 GCF_011386835.1 Chrysemys picta bellii | reverse complement strand
CAGATCATTCCAAACCAATCCTAGCTCCTTCTTTGGCAGGGTTATAGGCCTAGTGGAGGTGGGTAAACAGTAGATGTGATCTCTCTTGGTGTTTCTACGGCTTTTGACACAGTCCCATGGGACATTCTCACAAGCGAACGAGGGAAATGTGGTCTAGATGTAATCAGTGAAATGTGAGTGCAGAGCTGGTTGAAAGCCCAGACTCCAAGAGCCCTTCTCCATGTCTGGCTTTCCAACGGAGAGGGTGTACCTAGTGGGTCCGGCAGGGATCAGTCCGGGGGCCGGTAGTGTTCAATATTTTCCTCAGGATTTGGAAAATGGAGTGGAGAGCATGCTTCTACAATTTGCAAATGACACCAAGCACTTTGGAGCACAGGATTCGAATTCAAAACGCCCTTAACAAATTGGAGACTTGGTCTTTTTGAGCCAAAGTCCATGGCTGGGCCCCTCTCTCTAGACTGGGCTGAAGTGAAACCCCAGAGCCAAACCCTCCTCCTCCTGGGCAGTGCACTCCCACCTTCAATGGCCAGGAAGGTGTGTAAAGTGCTGGGATGTCGGGATCCCGGACACGCTGTCACCCCCGCACTAGGGTGGTGTTCTGCACCCCCTGCTGCTGGCCGAGTTTCTCCGTCCCTTGACAATAAGACAGACTCTTGTTTTCACAGCCAGCCGATCGCCCCGTGCCATCACCCTGCCTGCTTCCTGGGCAGGGTAACTCCTCAGCTCACCACCACCCTCTCCAGCCTGCCTTGGGCTTGGAGAGTGAGGAGAAGGGCGAGGGACGATCCTGAACATCCTCCATCCATCGCTCCGTCACCAGAGCAAGTGAGTGGCATTAGGGTTCCTCGGGGGCGTCCCCTGTCTGTCTGGGGAGAGGCAGAAAGAGGGGGAGAGAATCTCTCCCAAAGGAGATTGGATTTGCAAACAGCCCCCAGGACCCCCTCGCTCTAGGACCGGGAAGAGGCTTCCCCAGAGCCGTCTCCAGTGTGTTTGGCAAGGT
>NW_027061126.1:0-1000 GCF_011386835.1 Chrysemys picta bellii | reverse complement strand
TCTGGCTCCCACCTGAATCCGGACGCCAGACGGTTGTGCCGACTCTCCCACCAGAGAGGTAACCTCCCTCAGACTGCCACAGCTCTGCTGGACTGTAGGCCAGAGCCCCCCTACTTGCTTGCTGCCCCATCCTGATCAGTGGCCAGGCAAATGGACCTTCTGTTGCTCTGCCTGCCTGCCTGTAGGCCACAGCCCCTTCTCGATTGCCACCCCGCCCTGATTGAGGGCTCTGGGCAAAACCCCAGGCTGCAGACCTAGATAAAGGCCTACTGTAGCAGGGTGGCTACCCCGCTCCTGCCTGAGGGGTTTAAAACAGTCCTGGTAGAGGGCTGGGGCAAAGGGAAAAGCTACTGGGCTGATTGGGGAAGTAGCCACAGCTGGGCCATGCCCCAATCAGGCCCCAGCTGGCCTATATAAGAAGGCTGGGAGCCAGGATCTCAAGAGTCTCTCTCTGAGTGCAGAGAGAGAAGGGCCTGGCTGCAGGGAGCTAGACAGGGTACCTGAGTGGAGGAGGGCTGGGGAAAGGCTGAGGAGCTGGGGAGCTCCAGCCTGGATAGCCCCAGGCTGTGGCCTGGTAATAGGCCAAGGGGTACTGGGGGTTGCAGAGGGCAGCCCAGGGCTAGGCCAAGGCAGCAGGTCCGAACCCAACCTTGCCGATGATGAGTGGCCTATACTGCAGTCTGCCCCAGAGAGTGGGGGCTAGCTGGTGACTGGCAGTGGCCTTATCCTGAGGTGAGGTGGGGTTAGTGGGTGGGGGTTCCCCTGGGAGGGGAGACCTAGCGTATGTGGGTACTGCCCGGGGGCAGCACCCAGAGAAAGGGGCACCGGGGTCCTGGGAGGGATACGGGAGCCTGAGGAAGAGGACAGGCGGATCACTGGCCTGCAGAGGGCGCTCCAGAGGCTGGAGAGCTAATTCCCTGGACGACCAGCAGGAGGCGCCGCAGGGGTGAGTCCGGATACTCTTACACCTACAAAAGGTACTCGGGCTGCAGAGGGGCAG